>NW_010549071.1:2262-24386 GCF_000687285.1 Phaethon lepturus | reverse complement strand
TTAATTCACTTTATAAAAATATATAAATATATAATATATTTTTCTTTTTACAAATAAGTCAATAGAAATAGTTTAGTATTACTAACATAGTATTTATAGTGTTGATACAAAAATGAAAGGTACACATATGGGTTATAATATAAATGAAGATTTTAAAAGGACAAAAATGGTTCTCAGGCAACACAAGATAGACTGGAAATACCGTTTTTAACATGCACACATCAGTGAGTGTAAATCCCCAGGGAGTCTTACGTAGCAATTCTATTTTAAAGCATTTTTTCAACTTCTTATTTTAACATGACCTCCCAGAGTGGAGGAGACAAACTTATCACTGGCTGCTGCTTTTTACCTGCTGGCTTATTCTTGATCAGCAAGACCAAGAAATAAGAGATACATCAATGTAAGTTCATGAAACCATTTACCACAATTTTTGTCTGGTTTTTATTTTGTTTCCTGAGGCTCATTTATGCCAGATGGGAAAAAAATCCTGAAGTCAGCTAAAGGCTGTTTTTAACTTTTGTTTTTTGTTGATGATTTTCTGTGATCAAAATGTTGCTGGTCTTTAGACTAAAAAGTATTGTTTTCAACAATATGTAAAAGTATAATGGCAAAACCACTGCCATACACATCATTCTGTTTAAGCACGGGTTGTTAGTATTTTGTCACTGTGTATACTTAATGTAAAATCTACTGACTTAGAGCCACTCTTTCAGTATTCTGGGGAATGCAACACTGCAGAAAAATCCACAATCTGTACAGAAAAAATGCATCAAATATGTTTTAAGACATCACTTGAAATCCACCAAAAAATAGCACAGAGAGTGTAACGCAAATTTCATACTACTACAAAAAATGAAAGGGCTGGATAGTTTTACGTGCTGGAAAACAAATTTAAGTCAGCTACACATAATGTGTTTCCATTGCAGACAATGGAAAATGCGCATGTGAATCTGAAGGTAGAATTTGATCCTTAAAGCCTTGAAATGAGTGCTACTGTTCCAACATTTGACTTTGCAGCATAATTGTTCTTCTCTCAGTATGGGGAAAACACTAACAAATTCAGTATTTCACTGATTGATTATAATTCTTGACCTTTAAAATGATGAATGGTACTTCTCAAGTAATTCAGCTTAGTTTATGTTCCACTAGGATACCCTAGGGCCATGATGAGGCTTTAGATAAGCCTGCTGGGGTGATCTAACGCCCACTGAAGTCAGTGAAAGAGTCAACCTCAGCTGACTTCCCATGGGTCTTGGATCACACTCTTACTGAGGGGCTTTTTTTGTTTTTTGTTGTGTTCCTTTATGCTTGTTTGTCTTTATTCCTTCACATTCCTGCATGTCCTTCATATTCTTTAGATCTGCAACTGTGCAGTGACTTTAATCATCACTTAATTCCAAAGAAAGGGTGAAACAAAGGTAGTAGACAGAAATAAAAATAACCCACCTGGCAACATTTAGAACCTGTTTTCTGTGTTGCTGGGATGAAATATTCCTGTGTGTGAGGGAGGTGGCAGAATGCCTGCACCTCATCTAAGCCTTATTGAAGGTCTGTTTTGGGGGTGGGGTAGGTAGCAGATGTGCCACTGAAGGTCAAAGAGCAGAGATTTCCAGTATAATAAACATGTTTCTTCCAGCGAAGCTTCCTGCAGGTGACGCTGCCTGGCTTTGATCGCTTTGTGCTCCACACATAGCAAGGCTGGTACAAAGTCTGAGTTTCCTGTGTGCCACTCTCCTGGGGTCTTGCATGCCATGGCAGTGTAACCACCAAATCTGCAACCTCTGAGTCACTGGCCGCTGTCTCTCCTGGCTGTGGGGTAGGCAGGGGATTAGTGGGCACCGCTGGTCATTCATACTGCAGAGCTATGCTTTTGTGACTTGGTTTTGGGGCTTGAGAGCAATTCATGACACTGCTGAAGTGAGGGCAAGCTGTGTCTATGAGTTTTAGTGCCATGGCAAATATGACTTGTAGGTGAAGGAGCAGGAAGCACAGAAAGACTTTGGGTGCAGGCAGCAAGACAGCTGCCTAGCTGCCTTCTCTTTTCACGGCAGTGCTTTTAATGTGATACAGTTAAAAATAGTTTTACAAGGCTGGTGCTGCTCTCTGTGGGATTTCTTTGCTGTTTCCCACTGAGGACTCATGCAGCTGCTCTTAGTATGTGCTGGGGTGTGGGGTGTCGCATGCCAAGGAGTTCCCTAGGGTTGCCAGGGAGCCAGCCTCTAGGATCTGATCTACTTCCTCATCTTGCCTTTCTGTGCTGTAACATGAGGCTGGGTATCAGCTGGCCTTTGTGGGGTAGCAGAACTCTGCTTCCCACCTCTCTTCCACTGCCCAACTCCCCCTCTTTGCTGGGAAGGGCTACCCTGAGCTTGTAGTGGAAAGAAGCTACCCACGGCGTGACACTCATGTCTCGCCTCAAGCCCCAGAAGGCAGGAGACCAGACCTTATAGCCAAATTGCTTCTCGCACTATGATCTAGCTCAGAGCTTGGCAGTGGTTCACATCTTCTGCTGGTAAGCCTTAGGTGTGTTGCTTCAGAGTGGGCCATTTTGTGTGGGCTATTTAATGTGGTAATTCCACAATTATTATTGTCTCCGAGGAGGCAAATCACTGGCTGTGGATGTGCCGCGCTGTAAGCAGGTCTCTGGAGTGCTGCTTAACATCAGTGCAGTAATTCAGCTCCAACACAGACCTTGGCTCCATTGGCAGGAGCCAGAAATGGTCCAAGTGACCCAGAAGAAAGAAGATGGGCACTCTTGGGCTTTGAGCTGTGAGGTCACAGAAAGAATTTCCCATGACTTCTTGACTCCACATACTGTCTGAGTTGTTGTTTACCACAGTATTAGGATGGTTTGTGCTAATGTCCAGCCCATGCGCTGGGTGAGGCAATGTCTCTGATAGCTTAGCAGGGCACAATAGCAACTTTTTCTTGGCTGTTTGGGGGATAAGCTGTGGAGTGTGTGTGTTTACTGTGATAGCCTCAGTATTAATAGGGGTAGTTTTGTTCCGCTTTGCAACATGTCTCCTAACTCCAGCTTCCAGTTGCTGCTAATGGCAGATTGCCTCACAAATTCTGATGAGGCAGCCCCAAATAGACTACTTGTTGGAGTAGTTAAAGACATATGGCCAGAATATGATACCTGAGTAGTATCATACTCCAAAAATAAATTTATTAGCTTTGAAGGGCATTTAGCACAACATATTACCCAATCTTCATTTTTGGACAGTTACAAGGAATTGAATGACCACAGCTTAATGAATTACCATTTGTATTAAGGCCCTGGGAGGGTTGTTAACCCACTGGAAGGGACACTTCTGATTTAAACTATTCTCCTGGTTTTGTCTCATGCTGGTGGGAGACTAGATGTCCCAGTCACTGGTGAAAGCTCAGTTGCTTGCAGTCGTCTCCCAGTACTCTGACTGAGGGTGTTGAACCTCCTCCACCACGAAGTTGCAAGCTCACGATGATCTGTGCAGCTTGCCTGGTGCTAAGACACAGCAGTGTGGCCAGGGGCTAATGCTGCAAACTCTTACAAGCCTTCCTCTCTGCCTAAGCAAAGGATTGAGGTCTTCTACCATGGCTCTTGTTACCGAGTTCCTTTTACCGTGAAATCAGAGGGCAGCTGGCCAAACACCATGCTGTTCCCATGCAGCACATCCTCTAAGCTGGTAGTGGGGTGGAGTGGCTTACAGCAAGGCACTGCAGGCAGCTGGCTGTGCTCCTGATTACAGTGGGCTCTGCTGTAAAAGCTGGGCTTTTGCCCACAGAATAGGCTTCTGTGGTTCTGTAAGATGGGGGTAGCTGGGTCCAAAATAGGGCTTGCTTTTCTCCTTTCTTTTTTCCTGCCACTCCTCTTTCTTTGATCTGGTGTTAGACCTCTTCAGTGTGTCATTTCAACTCACTAGCCCAGAAGAAAATGCAGCAGAAAAAGGGGGAGGTCAGATAATTTTCTGCCAGACTACTGAGTTGAATCTGCTTACAAATTGAGGTGCAAAGCTAGTGGAGGAGACAGAGGAAGGTGTTCCTCTGCCAGTATCATGGAGTCATTACCCTGGCTCAGCTGTTGCAGCCTTGGAAACCCATTAAAAGGGTAATGCAGACTTGAGACCCTTCTGAATCATTTGCAGACCAATTGGTTGCCTTCAGAACTATCTACCAGCTTTTGAGAGATTTGCTCAGTGCTACCAAGAGCAAAATTGGGCCTTGAACTTTAGAAAGAGGCAGAGTGCCAAAGCAGAGGCCTGCACACAGCGCAAAGGAGTCTGCAGCAATGGTAGCGCAGGCTTTCCCACGTGGCCTTCTCATGACACCAAACCAAGAATCAGACATGGGGATTATACATGGATGTCACTGGACTGATCTGTTTGCAGCTGTGCATAATACATGCACTTGGATCTGTTCACGTGATTGCACATTTAGCTGGGCAGAGCTGTGGGCACTTGGGCAGCTTACGCTCTGTTTTATTAGTCACTCATGCATGTATTTATGATCTTGTGGGTTTGCACAGTGTACATGTATTAATGCAGGTAGTTGGAGCTGAAGTCTTTGCTGTCTGCGTGTTGCAAACTACCTGTTTAATTTTCAAGTATGTATTTATGCAACAAAATGTATTTTTAAGTGCAGGAGAATGAAATACTGTTGTGAACTACATTGTAGACTAAATTATAAGGGATATTTAAAATAACAGCACATACCTTGTTCATTTGCATAGTGCAATAATTCTATGATAGCAACATCCAGTCTATTGACATATATGACAATCTAACAATGGAAACAGTATCCCTGTTGCACATTCTCCTTTGTGAGGAATATCAACGTTTTCGAGCTGGTTTGTGTTTTTGTTTTTAGAAGTTGCTGTGCATTCGTATTCAGTTTACAGTGTAGTTACCCTCTTAGAAAGCTGTGTAGAGAATGAGATGCAAGCAGCATGTTGTACTGCTGTGCATGCTTTGTCTCAGATGTTTGTGGCTGGATCTTGTTCTGCTGTTTGTGCAAGCAATGTGGGGTGGGAAGATGGGGATCAACAAGAGCAGGTGTTTTGCCACACTAGAGCCTGGCCAGCCCTAAGGACTGAAACAGCCTTAAAGGAAACTGAGATTCCTGTTGCACTAGGTTTCCTCCCTGTACAGCTCATATTTACCCTTTCTTGTCACCATGTTTGAGTACATCCCATAAGTGCATTGACCGACCTGACTAGCACATGTGGTGTTCAGACTGATCATTCCTCCTGACAATAAGCTGCAAGTGACTGTGATTGACTGACTGGTCTTCCCCATCCCTGAAATCCTGGCCCCTCTCACCATCCCTGATCCTCTGATATTCACCTCTCCCAGCATCTACACTGTGGGGCAAGGGGACCGCTTTGTGCAGGGCTGCTCTTGGCTGAGAGCTCCCTCCCTGCCTATTAAGTGACCTTGTGCTTTGGGGATAACGCACTCAGGGTGGACCGCCTCGTGTCAGGTACGCGAGGCTTGTGGGATACTGGACGCGAGCACTCTAGAGGCTCGCATCTCTCATTCTGGAAGCACTCTCCCTCCGTCTTTTCTTCTGCTTTTTGTGAGAGAGCTCTCAAATCATGAAATGAGGTGAAATTCCCTCCTGTGTAAAGGACCAGGCCCACACTGGTGCATTTGGTTTGGCCTTCCACTGACATCCTTAAAACAGGACTGAGACGACTGGTCCTCAACAGTATGTAACCCCTGGGCTCGGTCCATCATGGAAATCAGTTCATCTCACGTGGTGTGGGTAACAGGGCATTGGGATCCCCCTGACTCCCTGAACTCCCAGAGGCAGTGCAAATGTGTGGGAAGGAGGAGAGCTTACAGGACACAGAAGTGTGGTTTGATGTGCCTGAAATGATCCAATTCATGCCTCTGGGCTAGGGTGGAGAAGGACTGAGCTGTTCACTATGAAACGTGGTGGGAAGTGGGTCGGCATTTCTTAAAGAGGGTTCTTTGCTAAATGTCAGTGTGAAGAGATGGCTGCTTTGCCTAAGGTGAGTTGCTGTCCTTGTTCTTAAGAGAGAGGATGTTTTTTCTTTTCTTTCTGTGCTTTCATGTGTGTGCTGAATGAATCTGCACTCTCAGAACTCAGGAGGAGTGTGGAGAGAAGGCAGTCCAGAATAAAGTATGGCTATTTTCCTAGCCGAAAAACTTGAACTGTACTTTCTGGTGAAGGTCCACATGTGCTGAGTATGACTTGGTGGTTGGGGACCTACCGCATCAGCTGATGTCTCCCAGCACATCTGTTGGCTCTGTGCAGAGCCAGCATGGGTTTCGCTGCACCACTCCAAAAACCGAGAGCCGGGGATAGCTTGTCAAGGACAACCCTACCAGCCAGATCTCTGCGAGCCCAGAACGGGGAAGGCCCTAAGCACAATTAAATCATGGTGCTTTCCCCATGGACAGCATATGACAGACATGTGAGTCTGCGCCATATCTCCCCAAGGGTTTTGGAAAGCTAAGGGCCACCAGGGACATCACTGCTCCACCTCTTTCACAGCAGCGTAACTTCAGCCGGCGATGGAGTTGCCCTTCTGAGGACAAGCTGGGTTTCTTTGAGCTCCCAGCAAGTTACATGGTTGCACTGCTACCAGCTCCACTCATGCAAACCCCATGCCAGCCCGTTCCTGCCCACCGTGCCGAGTCTGGCTGAGGCCCTGCGAAGCTCTGCTGAAGTTGTCCTCCAGCACCTTGACCCTTCCTGAAGGCAGCAGACAGGCATTTACAGTGGTGAAGTGCTGGAAAGCTAAAAAGCTCCACAGCTCAGAGACACCTGTGAGCTTGGTATTCACTGGAACATGTCTAAAGCAGTGGTTGCTGTCTAAAGCTTTAATTCCTAATACGATGGGAGAAAAAATTGGTTTGGCACACAATTTGCTCATTTCATGAACTGATGGGTTTTAACATAGTCTCTAGAGTCTCTTGTCTCAAGTGAGGAATTTATTTCCTCTGTTTTCTCACTGAATTGGTTCACCTTAGTTGGTAATGCACACAAAATTCTGATTGTGTTCTTACACAAATGCCATTAAATGAACTGTGTGTGTATTGGAAATGGACTTACTGTTTCAAAGGGATTAGGATGCTTTTGCCTAACCTTTTATTCTTGTGCACAGCATTCATTACACAACAATTACAAGTATCTGAAAAAATAGTACCTTTTCAGATTTCAATTTGATCTTTTGTAATTAATAGACGATTTGTTCACAATGTTTAAGAGACTGGTAAGGTAGATGCTATCATTGAAATTCAGTGGGAAAGCCTTTCAGTGGGAAGGAAAAGAGGTGTTTAGCTCTTTCACAATGCTTCAGGAATCCACCTTTGCTTTTTTTGGTTACTACTGTTTTATACAGTCCATAAGTGTCAAGAAAATAATGAAACAGACAGGTGAGGGGAAAAGAACCAAAAAAATGCAAAATATTTTGGACAAAAATATTGTATTATTCTTACACTAGAAAACTAAACTCTTAAAATTAATTTTACAGATATTACCTTTGCCACTTCAGCTGTTGTTTTTGTGAACAAAGACAAATCTCTAACATTCCTCAAGCCTAGAATTTGATCTGTTTTCTGAAAGCTGTAATCTTGCTGAAATTGTCCTCCTTACCATTCTAATGTGTTCTCAGCTGGCCAAAATCACGTGTAGCCTTAAGTACTCCCTGGTCTGCCCCAGGCTGCTCCTTGCCTTCTACTATCACACATTTAATATACTTACTGTATGTCACATTTCCAGCCTGAAAACAAGCCAATGCAGGAGGCACACTTCAGACTCTCTATCTTCAGCAGTGGATGCAAAGTATAGATCCAGAAGGCAAGGCTTTGAACTGATCTTGGTAACTCTTGTGTAGGAAGACAAATCTTCTCCTAGTGACTCTGAGGCTGAAGGTGCACTGAATGATGACTGCAGCGTGCGTCGGTGGAGGCTGTTGTTTTCTGGATGTTGCTTATGGTTCAGATCTTGCAGACTCGCAAGACTGGGTTCATCTGCACAAGGCTGGGTGCCTGGATGTGAAATGCACGTGCAGAAGTATCCAGAGCACTTGGGGATGTGCAGACAAAATGTGACATGAAACATCTTAATGGAGTCTGAAAGCTGTCAGGGGAAGAAATGGTGAGAACCTGATTTTGCTCCTGTTTATGGCAGTGCCTGCAAGCCAGGTGGTGCTGCTTCTGGAGAGGATTTGTGGCCACTTTTGCAGAGAAATTTCTGTGAGAAATGCATGTTCATGCCGCCTGCTTCCACCCAGGTCAGGCTGTTAACTGCACGTAGCTGTAAGCGCATTAGTAGCCCCACTGGGATAAATGGTTCTGAAGTATGCAGGAAAGGACATCGCTGGGCCATAGTTGCTTTGTCAGTGTTTGTTTTTGTCCATGTGATCCATCTGTCTCAGGGTCACCTTGAGACCTGACAGGGTAGACCAAATTATTTAAGATTGCAAGAAAAATAAATGGCAGAGTATCTAAATGTGATGAAGGTAGTGGAAAGGCAGGGGGAAAGCCTGACAAACACAGTGGAAGTTTCTGTCTGTCTTGCTAAAGAAGGAAAGCATAACCCTTATCCTTTAATATCCTACTTTGTTTTACATTGGAATTAGAAGATGTTTTCCATTTATTTTAATTCTCTGCTGGCTTTAACTCTGCCTTTGAAAAGCATTTTTGCTATGACAGCCCTTGGTCTCACAGTGAGCAGTGCTAGGGAGAAACAGCTCAAGTAAGGATTTTATCTTTCCCTGGACGCAACGTTTAATCTTTCTGATCTTTAAATGTGAATGTGTTTTCTCCCACTTTGTAAATTGACAAGATTAGCACAGTTTCTCCCAAAACAGCAGCTGAAAAACACTTTTTACTTAAATGTAACCAAATTTCCCCTTAATAATGTGAATTCTTCTAAGTGACTGATTCATTCTCGGAGTTAAACCTCTCTCTAAGGCTAACTTCCATTCACTGACTCTAATGACAACTCAACTTTTTTAAGAACAGTTTGTAAAAAAAGTAGATTTTGTTAATTCTTTTGTTTTGTTTTATAAGATTCACTGTCTTGCCAAATAATAATAATAATAATAATGATAATTCTATGCATTGTGTGATTCAGTGATGTTGCTGTTGAAATTTTGCATGTTTTCTAGATGTTCTGACATATGTACGTTTATGTGGTACTTGTAAAAATGCTAACAATTACTGCTATAATCACCACCGTTGTAGGTACCTAAAACTGTACTACAAAGCTGTGCCAGTTAGCAGGTTTTTTTGTGTGTCATGGTAAAACTCTGCATTCTGCTGTTCATTTCCTGTTTTAAGCCAGTATTTAGTGCCTTCTGTGGAAGGAATCAATATGTTGTGGTAGACAGGAGGTGCCAAACTTCTAATATCTTGTTCTGTGCAGATGATCACTTACCAGCTTGAAGCTTAAAAGAAAAGTAAAAAGAAAAAAAAACTTGAACTCTCCATCTTTCTTCAAAGTGTCTTATTAATTTTCATTTGGAAAAAAGCCCCTTTAGCAGAGCTGAAAAGAAGCCATCTTCCCCAGCTACAGCTCCTGCAGCAGCAGTCTGCCAACTGTGAATCTGAGGGGTACGAGGGAACACGTAGCACCCAAATGTTCCTGTTGGTAACGGATCCAGTGATTAGCCGAGCCTGTACAAGTCATTGCGGAGCATGTTCAAATGCCATTTAATGAAAGCAATCCTCTGATTACCATAAGAAACTGTTAGCTCTCATAACAGTTGTGAGCCTGCTCTTGTAAACAAGTGTCAGCCTGGTCAAGTGGTGGATTCCAGTCCCGGTTCCGCCTCCGCTGAAGCCAAATGAGACTTGGATGAGATTCAAGCCCAAGATTTTTGGTCTTGTTCTTTCCAACTGCTTTCACGGCAGACAAGCCCTGTTTATCAGAATTCTGACATTGCATTTTCAGTCCCATTTCCACCCTCTGCTTAGAATCTGGCAGTGTAGCAAAAATGCACACACGCATTCATTTTGGTTTTGATAAGATTTTGACAGGCTGAAATTGTACCATACTGTAATCATACAATAGAAACAGGCAAGAGGAAAATGCGAGATGTTCATGTGACCAGCCACCAGGTATGGTCAACTGTAGCTAGGCTGGTCTTTAAAATAGTATTTTGTATGGAAAAAAGAAGAGAGTAACAATTGGTTTTCCATCTCTACTGAGAGATGAAAGCCTGTTAACACCTCTTGAAAAGAATTTTCAGGTCAGTATACCAAGCTGCCAGAAAAACGGTGTGATAGGGAAAATAAGAGTGCATTGAATTAATCCTGACATGTACTGGTCTAAAGCCATCTCTGTTCCCCAGCAAGACAATTTACAGCCCTTGTGATGTAAAATACTTCCAAAACATAACTTTGTGACAGAATTTTTAACATAGCTGCTCCTTTTTGTGATGCCCAGGACATTTACAAAAAGCAATATTAAAGCATGCAGCCAAGAATACACTAAAAACCATCCCATGTAGTAAGTCTCAAGCCAGTCCACCACAAACTGATGAATTTGAAAACCCCAGCTGAAGATCTAAACCTTCCACAAGTCATTAGGATGCTTAGAAGCCTTTTGCAGCACCTCAGTTCCCATCTCTTTGACAGAATAGGGGTCTTCTCAGAAATGTTTGGCCCTTTTATTGTCCTTTAAAAATTGGTAGCTTCTTCAGGCTCCTTCTGACAGATCAGAAGCCAGCTGAGACCGGCTGCAATGCGGTTCTCCATTGCTTTGCCTATCTAGTCGCCATTTACACACGAATGCATGCTTCCACTGGTATGAGTGAAGAGTTGTGACTCCACAGAACTGCCCCTATGGCCCTAATATTAAACATGCAAGGCAGTGATACACTTTCTTGCTTCCTGGATTTCTTCTATTTATTGCTACATCTGAGTCTCCGTAGTCCTACAAATTGCACTAATTTTCTTACCAATTGGTCTTCCTAGCTTCTTCTACGAGTTGGCCCAACTTGCAAAAAAAATGCATCCGATTCGTGCAGCACAGCAGCTGTTTTTTCCCAATCTTTTCTTCCATTGTGAAGCTAGATATATCTATCTGCATTATCTGCAGCTTAGATTTGAATCAGGAAAGTGATCAATATCCTTTATTTAGCACTTTGCACACCGGAAATTCAGTTATGGCTGTAGAGGTGCAGACCTGGCATTAGGATTTAGCCTGCTGACCATGTAAATCTCTAGTGGCATTTGCTTTTCACCATAGTTCACGGGTTTCAAGATGCAAACTAGCTGATACTAATGTTGTGCTGGTTTAGATACCACCTTCCAATCACTGTGATGCCTTCAGTGTACTTGTCAGTCCTGTGCATTATATTGCAGGACAAGCTTTCTTCTTCTTTGTCTTTTTTTTTTTTAGAAAAAAACTATAGCTTAGACTGTGCTGCTGAAAGGAGCTAGGAGAGAGCTATCCATCCAAACTCCAGTGGAATTCAGGGACTGACTTAGCTTTTTTTGAGACACCTTTGCAAGCCCCACCTGTAGTCAGCTATTTAAGGCAGAGATCTCAGCATGACCATTGCTACATATCTTCCACTCAAAATGCAGTTTTCTGTACACAGGGCACCTTCTTACACAGATCTGTTGCCCCTGCATTTGGGGAGATTATATAGACAATGGTTTATTAGGGAGAAGTAATATTTTGATGCATTTTAATGCATTAAGGTCTGCAAATCTAGAATATCTGAGGGGAAGGGAGAAATTACTGGGTCGTTTGCTGAAAATGTGAGAAAAATTGTTAACTACAGTCCATTTTCAGAGCTACCTGTTCAACCCCATTGTCCTCAAATTACCTTCTTTCTGGAGTTACACAGCAACCTGAGAAAAATGATCGAAAAGGCTTTGCTGCTATAAATGAGGAAAGATTTTGTAACCTACTTTGAGCCCCAGATCCCCAACTGGGTTTTCAGGGCTGGTAATCTTTTTACTTGTCAGCTGAGTAAGTTTTGACACATGCAGATGCCATATTGCTGTTTCTGCAGCGTATTTTTAGGAAGCGAACTTCATGCAGGGTAGGGTCCTTCACAGGTGGAGACCAATATGGCCAACAAAGTTGTCTGTCACTTGTGCCAGTTGAAAACTGTTTTGCTGTTGTTGTTCGTTTCTTTTTTTCCCTACTGCAAGACACTCCACTCTTCTTTAATTGGGATGGAGTAAACAAACGTATGTTGTACTGCTGCCTGCCACACTACAGTCAGATGTCTCCCTGAAAAATCCTCTTTTAGCGTTTGAATACAAAAGTGCCCTCAATAACAAGAAAGTAAAACCAAGAGGTCTTTTTTTTCAACGGTGTCTGAGTTTCATCCATTGCTTGATTGTCAGATAATTAGGCTTTTGAAAAGAATGGATTCAGTTATGTGCTAATTGGAGTATGACACTCACTTTTACTGATCTGCAAATTCCGGAGATATTGTGATCTGTGTTGCACTTCAGCTCCATTCTTATTCCGTTACGATAATTTTTAGAAAGTCTGGTTCTGCTGCATTAGAGATTGATTTCACTCTCTGTACAATGTTTGCTACTATTGTAGTATGACTTTTTATTTTCATTTTTTAAAATCTGTATTGGTACAGCCTTAAATTTACAGAATTAAAGACCATTTAAAAAATAATCAAGATGATAGTCATTGATGTCTGTGATAAGTGCATGCTTTATTCACAGTATTTTGTCTGTAATTACGTGTAGCAACCAAGTCTCATGTATTTAATAAACTGTTTTCTGCAAAGCTGACTGCTTTCTTTAATCAAATGAAAACAATTTACTTGGCATTCTGAAGCACGTTGTATAAAAAAGCACAGCTTGCTCTCGTGCTTTTCCAATATGAGTGTCCACATGTCTGCGAAGTTCCCATGGACCTGTGATGCATTTTGATTAGCAGAGTGCAAATAGGCTCACCAAGAAATAGTTGCTGTCATACCCTCTTTAATTTCTGGGATTGTGTTTCAGGAAAACTTTTAAAAAATTGCTTAAGTCCTTCGCTGCTCAGGAATGTACTTACAAGCAAGCTTGACTTGAACCATGTGTTCATTTAATCTCACTTCAGTAGGGCTGAAAGCCTACATCCTGAGAGCCTTTTTGGATTAAAGACATTTTCCTGAACCTGATCTGGTTACATCAATTCCAAGTCACAGTTTGGCTTGAAATTATTTATTTTGCACTTAGAATTTTAGCTCTCCACATAGTTTTGTTTTAATGTTCATGTAGAACAAAATTAAATGCCCATCCAAGGATATGCATCTTTTAAGACAGAGGCTTGTCAGGTCTGAATTTTCTTTGTTCAAGAAGTTTTAAAATTAAAAGACCAGAAAACTAAAGCTAGCGAAGCCCTGGTAGAGTAAAAGACAAACATCCCAAGTGGAAAAATCCCATGACAGCGCCAACAAAATTCCACTGAGCTGCTGCTCATGGGATGACAACTGTGTTGGAAAAAGTCAGAGTGTCTCAGATTCTGCCAAAGCAACATGAGAGAAACAAAAAAGCCAAATCCCTCAGGGAACTGCAATGTGTTTGTGTTGGTGTTAGGACACCAATGCAGGACAGTAAAAGCTAAGTGACTCCGGGTGAGGGATAGAGGAATATGATTTTCAGCAGGTATTCTGGGACTGCATTTGCATGACCTGGGAAATTCTGCTAAATACATCCCCTACTTGCTGCTTGGTGCTGGTGGTGGGACTGATTGCTGCTCAGCACAGCAGCGTGTAGAAGGCATCGTGTCAAAGGTCCTGCCGTGGTCCCAGTGACAAGTAGAAAGAAAAACACAGAGACCTTTGGATGAAGAGACAGAGAAAAGAGGTATGGACAGGTGATGGCCAGGGTCTACCAGGTGCTTTCACTGTCAGTGGCAAATGCACAGTAAACCTGTTGGATTAGGCTCTATAGCTTGAATTAAGCTGTCTTCAAGAAGGTTGAGGCTAATGTTTTTTCCTTTGGTTTAAAAATGAGTGTGCAGGTGGTGATTCATGGTTAACGTGGTTAATGCAGGTTCAGCTAAGCAAACTGGTAAAGTTCAGTAACTCAGCCGCTTTCACTTCTGTACACTGATTTAACCCAGATAGCCATTTTAATAACCGCCGTGCTTCCAGAGCCTGTGAGATGGCTGCATGTCCTCTCCTCCGCCTCTCATACCCAAGGAAAACCAGCAGCAGCATGCGCACCTTGTGTGCAGTCTTGCAGGGTTCGGGCCTTTGGGGCAGCCAGGCAAACAGCCCACTGTCTTGGGCAATTGGGAGTGCTTGATCTCACAAACGTGATGGAGTCTCCTGGTTGCAGCTGAATTATATCTGAACATTGTGCTCCACACGTTGCTTAAGAATATCATGACTGCACTTGATGCAGAAGTTGCTTGGGCACGTTGCCTTTTTAGATAGGCTTTGGAGATGGCAAAGTGAGGTCTGTAACTTGCTGGTGGTTTACTTTGTAATACACAACGAAGACATATGGAAATTGGCAGCTATCCCTGGAAAGAGCCACAAGATTTCTTTTCAGAGTAGCCTGACGGCATACTATGTTACAGCCTTCACTATTGATAGCATTGATTAGCTCTCAAAGAGAATAACTAGAAAGGAAAAAAAAGACAGCTATATATAAGGAGATACGGCTATTTGTATATGGACACTTTGTTCTAAGAGCCAAATTCCTACAGGTACTGGGGAAAGAATGCACACGCAAGACTGGCAGCACATGAGACAACATGCTTATTGCTCCTCCTCTGAAAGCTGTGAGGAAACAACACCTGGAAGGGCTTGAAGACAAAAACCTGTGTGTAGCATGATTATTCAGCTCAGAGCTCCTCGTGTACTTGCAAGTAAACATTTTTGGTTATTCTTGTCCCCATACAAAATGGCAAACAGAACAGGAGTGGAGAAAAACCAGCAGGTTTTTCAAATGTATAGCCAGGGAAAGGCAGGCAGGAGCATTGAGTGTTGAGGAGATAGGATGCTGCTAGCCATGGAGCCATTAACCCCGTAATACGAGATGATGCCATTCATCTGCATTTGGAAGGAGATTTCTTTGTGTC
This sequence comes from Phaethon lepturus, assembly GCF_000687285.1. Lineage (NCBI taxonomy): Eukaryota > Metazoa > Chordata > Aves > Phaethontiformes > Phaethontidae > Phaethon > Phaethon lepturus. The sequence continues at coordinate 9,368 of NW_010549071.1, read as the reverse complement.
TGAACCTTGGTGAGGCACACTCAGAAACATTCTTGGAGGCTCAGGGTGGCCAGATGTTCTTGTGTGCAGAGGGTTGCCTGAGGAAAATGTTAAGCAGACAAGCATTGCCCATCCTATAAAACCAGACAGCTAAGCTGTATCCTCTGCAATGCCATCAGCTATGGGGGTTGCCTTTCCACATCATCTGTGTCCTTCAGCCTCCTGGGTCTGGAGCCCCTTCTGAAAGAGAGACTGGTTACACAGTTGTAAAATGTGGTCATCAAACTGCCCAGCAGACCTGAAATTGGTCAGGCCACCTGGGTGCTGTATCAGATGCCCGGTGCCTGCATGCCAGCAGAGAGCACAGGGGTGTCTCTCTGCTCACCTGTGAGAGCCGGGTGGTCTCTAAACAGCATCTAAAATCCCTGCTCTTTCTGGACAGCAGTGGCACCTGCCAGGAGCCTGTGATACCTGTCAGTGCCTTTGCACCATGGGCTAGCGCAAAAATGAGTAACGGCCAGTGAAAGATGAGTAGAATTCAAGCATTGGACCAGGCTGCCCAGGGAGGTGGTGGAGTCGCCATCTCTGGAAGTGTTCAAAAAACGTGTGGATGTGGTGCTTCAGGACATGGTTTAGGGGACATGGTGGCACTGGATTAATGGTTGGACTTGATGATCTTGAAGGTCCTTTCCAACCTCAGTGATTCTGTGAATCTAGGGATTTTAGGGACATCCAGATATGGCGGAGGTCTTTATCTCCTTTGTTTAGGGTAGATGGGTGAGAGATTATTATGTTTGCTTCCACTGAGGGAGGATGAATACAGTCCCCAGGTTTTCTGATGCAGTGCCACTGAGACAGTGACTGATAATTTGGAGCATGAACAGCAACAGGCGCTGTGTGAGGAACTGCCTTTGCTTTAGGAGAAGAATGCAGAGATGTAAAGTGACATCAGATCTGAGACCTCACTAGTTTTGATGCATTTTACCAGTTTGTCTGGCAACCTTCCTCTTCTCCTCTCACCAAACTCACACACAGTACAACTCCTGGCCTCAGCATGGAGCAGGGCATTAGGTGTCTGGACATTTACCATGTGCATTTCAACTTAAAAGGTCTGGCATGGAGCACCTACAAACCATCAGATAATAGCACAGTTGTCTGCATAGATGTAGGGTGTGTATGTGTTTTGGCAAATATAACTGTTTTTTCTCCTCTACGATATCTCATCTCAGTAACAGAAGTTTGGAAAGAGGGTTTGTGCCTGCACAGATGGCCGTTTTGTATGATTTTGCAGGGTTTCTGCCACGAGTGTGGCATCAGGTGAACCAAACAGAAAGTTGACTTTTTCAAAGGAACCATCATTAATGAGGTATTCAAGTGCTGTGTATTCACATACCTGGCCCACATCTCCTGAAACGTTGTTTGAAAATAAGCCCTTGGGTAACCTCCAGGAAGAGGGAGGCAAAAGGCATACTAGGTTTGAGGGAGCAGGACTCTCAGATTTACGTGCGAGATCTCCTCTATGTTTGTTAGTTACTCATGCCATACCTACAGCAGTACTGAGTCAGGACTTGCTTGCTTTCACAGGCAGCCTTATGAGTTATGAGTTACACACATAAAAATGTAGTCTTGCGTGTCTTGATCCAGAACCTGCAAGTGTTGATGTGATTAGAACCTAGAGCAACAGTGTTTGCAAGGCCCTTCTGGAAATGGGATGTGTGTTCCTGGCTACTTAATGCTTTTACAAATTCTGTCTGACAGGTCCCAGTGAGAACTCAGGTCCATGCTTGGTAAGGGTGTAGTTTTTCTTAGTGTCTCCTGGTGGTGTCTCACTACCTCTATCAAGTACTGCACAAGATCTTCAGACATCGTTTTAAAAACTCTTAGAGCATCATCCAGCTGCTGACAGTTGCTGTTGGGCAAAGAGCTTTGTGGTTTGGTATGCAGTTGATGAAGCCAGTGATGAAGGCAGGATGGGAATACCCTTATCTTTAACCAGGGGCCGTGCAGTGGTGTGCTTTTGAACCAAGATCCCAGCTTTTCCAAGACTCCTCCACACTGTCTGAGAGTGAAAGAATGAAAGGGATAAACTGTTTTCTCTTGGACAAAAGAAAGCAAATATTCATTATGCTGATAAAAAAAGGAGAAGCAAGAATGATCTATTTCCTGCAGGAGTGGAAAATTGGGTAATTCTTGTTCCAGCATTCCAAACACCCTTACAGATGGTAGCTGATACATGTCTGCCATCACAATGCTGTCGTTTTATTTCATTTTTATTTTGTTATGCTAAGACTCCTTTGCTGCAAGTATTAAAGCTGCATGCTGCTCACAGTAGCCATCACTTTCTGATCTGGCTATGCTTTCAAGCCTTAAAGCAACTCATTTTCTTGCAACAACTTTTGTAGTTTCTGAGTTTATGAGGACAAGGTGGGAAGAAAAGGGAAAAGTGATATCGACTTTAATGGGCATCACCATGGATAAGGTATGAAACATCCCTGAAAGGCCATCCGTGTATCCTGTTCTGGTGCAGCACTTGACTCACTGTCCCAGTTCAGGACTGAAGTAGCACTAATAACAAGCTGTTACTGTTAGCACTATCAAGTACCAGAGCTCAGCTCAAACCAGATGCCCCAATTTTGAAAATCTGGAATTTGGGGAAACTAGGAACTATGACTTAACTTCTTAGCACATGATAAACCCTGCCTGGGGAAGCCGGAAGCAATCTCTCTCTCTTCTGTTATGGTTCGATAAATTGCCCAAGTGATACTGCGATTCAGGAAATGGCCACCATAATTTAAACCGAGGCCTGTCAGAAGTTAATTAATTCCTGTGGGATTAATTGCAGTATGAGAACTGCAGTGAGGCTGGTGCTGTTATATCTTCCAGGGCAACTGACATTGTATGGTTAGGCTCTTGATTTTAGTAGGCTGTTTCCCAAAGTGCTCTTGGTGCTCTCAGAACTAGTCCTTTGGTGACCCAGCAATGTGAGCTGGTGGCAGCTCATCAGAAGGCAATTTCAGAAGCAGAGTAGCAAGCAGCTTGTGAGGAAATGTGGTTCTCATGGTTTAGACTCAGCTGGCAACTAAGCCCCACGCAGCTGCTCGCTCACTCCCCCACAGTGGGACAGGGGAGAGTATTGGAAGGGTAGAAGTGAGAAAACATGTGGATTGAGATAAAGACAAAGACAGTTTAATAGGAAAAGCAGAAGCCATGCACACAAGCAAAGCAAAGCAAGGAATTAATTCACCACTCCCCATGGGCAGGCAGGGGTTCAGCCATCTCCAGGGAAGCAGGGCTCCATCATGCGTAACGGTGACTTGGGAAGGCAAATGCCATCACTCCGAACATCCCCTCACCTCTTCCTTCTTCTTCCCCCAGCTTTATATGCTGAGCATGGCATCATATGGTATGGAATATCCCTTTGGTAAGTTGGGGTCAGCTGTCCCAGCTGTGTCCCCTCCCAGCTTCTTCTGCAAAACCAGCCTCCTCGCTGGTGGGGTGGTGTGAGGAGCAGAAAAGGCCTTGGATCTGTGTAAGCGCTGCTCAGCAATAACGAAAACAGCCCTGTGTTATCAACAGTTTTCAGCACAAATCCAAAACACAGCCCCATACTAGCTACTATGAAGAAAATTAACTCTATCCCAGCCAAAACCAGCACAGTGGTTTGGGGGTGAATATTACCAGTCCATGGGCTGGACAAACATCCCAGGAGGTGCAAGGCTTTGTGGAGAACTGACCTACAATTTGCTTATTGGTAGGGGGCAAACAGTGCCTGAACAGTCATTGTGAGAGGGTTGTTAGCAAGGCTTGAGGGCACAAGAAGGCAAACCCTTGTTGAGAAGACTGCTGGCAACTGAACAGCTCATCATTTCCATGAGCATCCTGGCCTTTCTTTAGCAGAGTTGTCCACCTAATGACTCATGGTGCAGAGCTCGTGAAGCTACTGACAGAGGAACTTCCACCCAAGTTCATGCCACCTGAATTTGTCAGAGCACCCCCATTCTGCAGCACCATCCCTGGGTTAGCAGGAGAGCAAGGCGGCTACCAGGCACCACAGGCAGTGGTCATGAGCACAGATAGAGGGGGATCATTTGCCATGAGCGAAGTTTGTAAACACAGCTCAGCTTAGAAAAAATACTTGCAGCCTACCTTTCAGGTGGAAAGAAGTCCTGGTTTTGTCCAGTGACTAGCTGCAGTGTACAGAAGGAAGAGAGAGTCCCTCCAGTTTGCAAGACCTCTGCCCCTGGACAGGCTTGCACAGCGATGTGCATTTTTTAGATGTGCCCTCTGCACAGCATGCTTTTTTCCAGCAATCTTTCCGGAGTCTTCAGGAGGAGACCTTGGGCTGTCAGGGTTCTGCAGACCACAGACTGAGGACTCTGGTTGTCATATTGTCCAGAGCTCAGAGGATCAGACAGTATGCTTACATTGCATGCTTACATTACTCTGCATGGTACATCTGTTGAGCTTTCCAGCTTGTTTTGCTTGCAGTGGGTTTTATGCAGTTCCTTTACGTTTTGCATACTATATTAACAGCAAAAGCTGCAACAACAGAAACCTGTTTTTAAACTCATGTCTTCCTGGTGTGCAGTGTGTGCCTTCCTCTGGGGCTGCAGTAAGGGTCAGCTGTGGCTGCAGAATTGAAGGTTAGAAGGAGAAATCCAACATCTCCCTTTCCTTGAGAGTACCAACTTTTCCCTTTTCCTGCTGTGCTAATATGATCACCATGGGAATCACTAGCTCAGTGTATGGATGTTCAGAGCAACCTCTCACAGCTAACATGCACTGGGCTGCAAAAAACATTAGCTTCAGCCCTGTAAAAAGTAGACTTAAAGTGTAGTGGATATAATAAAATCATAGTGGTATCATAAAAATGTATTGCTTCTTCATAAAGGACATTAAGTGTCTGAAAGAGGTTCTCCATCGATCCTCTACTTTCAGTTCCTGCCTGTGGGGCTGAGGCTCTCCTTTTAAAAAATGCACACTGCTTGTCTTCACTTAACTCATGGTATTCATCAAGATGCACCTGCCTTTGGTCCACTGAAGCAACAGGGCCTGACTCTGTTCTGCCTAACAGGGAGTAGAAAGTGGTATGAGTGGAAAATCCTACCTGGTTAGCATTGCCTGTCTAGCTTGCACAGACACCGTGGTGGTATGACACACTGGCAGCAGAGTGAGGCTGCTTAGGAATAGGACAAGTTTTTTTCCCTTGCTCCTGAGCTGACTAACAAAGGAAAGACCTTTGCCTTTGTCATGCTCCCACTGTTTCTGCAGCAAGGGAAAAGGCTGTGTTATTCCCTTTCTATGACTGGCTCTGTGTGGCAGTACATTTTTACGTTTGCAACCTTAGGGTGACATCATGTTGATGCCCATCCTACCACATCTTTTAGTTTTCAGTGCACGAACTCATGGGAAATGATGAGGGAAGTGCTGTGTTTCCTTTCTTAAATTCCTCACATTTTGTGAAAAACATCAAGCTGCTCTTAGTCAGAAAAAGTGGCAGCATGTCACTAGGACAAGCTGTGTTTATCCCCTTTCTTTATTTGTTTTCTAGCATATTCAACTAAGCTCAACAAGTTTCCCTTCTTTAATCTTGATAACGACCTCAAGTACCTGTGTGTCAGTGCTGTGAGCCCCAACACCACCAAGGCCACCCTCTATGCTCTCAACATGTGGAGGTACTGGTAGATGACCAAAAGACTCAGAGATTACATGAACATCACTAAGGTCAGAAAACTTAGCAAAATACTGTTTTTTCAGTGGTTGGAGCCAGCCCCTCTGGTCAAAGGAAGTTACCATAAAGTGTGAAAAGAGATGGAATTTCAGCCTTCTTTAAGTCCTTGCGGTGTTGGGGACCTTCCAAGTTTCTCTTAATAAAGCTGTAACCTTTTCTAATTCATACCCTGTTGCCTTTATAGTTGAGCCAGTAGCTTGGAAACCCAAGGTGATACTAAAGATTTCCATGTATGTAACATTTGTACACAACCTTGGCCTCATCCTGCCATGTGACAAGATTTCCTGTCATACTATTTGCATGGTTTCTGCTCCCAGAGCTAGCCAATGCAGTTCAGCCCAGTTGAGGACTTCTCCGCAAAAATGAACTCTCAGCAAAATCAGTGTACACACCAAAAATAAGGACTGTGGCTAAAGGCCAAAGTACAAAAAGACCCACTCACATTTTTATAACTAATTTTCTCAGGTTAATCTAAGACATTGGCAGGCTAAAGCAGCCTGACTGGCAGCCTGACTGCAATACCGACATCTCATGGCCAAAAGAAGAAGCTGCTGCTGCTTCTCCTTTTTCTCCTCCTCCTCTTCCTCCTTCTTTTTTTCCTCCTCCTTCCTTCTTCACCTGAAAAGTTTCCATATGTACCACATTACTGCAAAAGTACAGAGTATTACACCCAAGTGATAGGTCACACATTTGCACACAGTCATATCTCAGTGTGACTGAAACGTTCATTCACTTCAAAAAAGCTGGGAATTTGGCTCCTTTCTTCTGAAACTGGATTTCTACAGCTGGTGCAAAAGTAGTGCCAGCCAGTGAAATGGAACTGGTCTGTCTGGGCATCCTTATGCCATGGGGTTTCATCGCATCTCTTTTGCTTAGATAAACACGTAGCCTCTTCCCAATACTCTAAGGCTGCCCAGAAACAAACTTCTGGGGAGGCGTGAAAGCTGCTGCAGGTTTCTTCAGACAGAGCATGGAGAAGCCCTAAATGGTGTCTTGCCCACCTGCGACACATTTCCTTCCCATAAGCACCTTGACACATCTTTCCCCTTCCTCTTGTTCCAGATCCCAGCAGTGAAGCCCAATGAACTCCTGGAGCACTTTTACATCACCATGAAGAAAACAGATGGATCTGACTTTCTAGACTCATCTCTCCATGCTATCTGACAAGGCCTGGACCAGATTCTCAAGAATGCTGGTGCTGGTTTCTCCATCACCAGCAGCACCTTCAGCTCTTTCACCAGAAATCTCAAGGAGAAGCTTAAGGTCCTGAGCAAGGCTGGGATGTCTGATGCCTGCTCTCACAACGCTGTCTACTTCTTCCTTTCTGATGAGGAAGAGATGTGGAAGATGGGATGCCTGGGAGATGACAGCCCTGTAGCCTTGCTCTCTGCAGTGG
>NW_010549071.1:0-2231 GCF_000687285.1 Phaethon lepturus | reverse complement strand
TTTGGCCTCTGAAGTGGAAAAATACCCCAGCCGGTAACTGAACATGCGAACCTTACAGGAGCATGTGGATTTAATATTTGGTGACATTTAATTGCTCAAAGACTCCCAGAACAGGCCGGTTTTTGCCAGAACAGATAGTGTGAAGCAAGAAAACAGGGTGAACATGAACAGAGCATGTTATGGCCAGATCTACCAGGAGCACACAAAAGGGCACAAGCTCTGCCCATACTGTCTCCTCTACAAGTACATGTACTCAAGCACATGTCAAGTTAAATCTCCTTTCATGTCAAGCCAAGTCTCCCTTCTACCTGACAGCCCAGAAGGAGGTCAGCAGCATGGGGAATGTCTGGTACGAGGAGCAGAGGATGGGGCTCCACTCTCCCGGGGGTGTCATCCCCAAGCCGGCAAAGAAAATGAAGCTAGAGCACTGTGAAAATTTTACTTTTGTCTCCTTCACTTATGCTTCCAGGAAGTTTGTCGCCCTTAGCTCCTACCAGTAACTCTGTCCTTCTGTCTCCTCTCACCAGTCAGTGTCCCAAGAAAGTGCTTTGCCCAGTAGCTTTAGTGTGATGTGAAGAGTGTGAGCTGCTTTCAAACAAGAGCAAAAACTGAAAAGGAATGGTGCAGTCCCGTTCTGAGGATGACTACAGCCTTGTTCTGAAAAGCAGGGGGCAGTGGTCTCCTTCACCATTGCCAGGTCTTCCGAGCAAAGAAGTGGTGGAGAGCTTGTTCCTCACCAGAGGCAGCAACGCGTGTATTGTGGATTTTCCTCCTTAGCAAGCATAGGTAGGAGAAAGGAGAATGAGTTTTGAGGACCAAAAACTTTGAAGCAGAAGTGCCCATGCTTTCTTTCAGAGCTACTGTACAAAAATTACTCTCTTATGAACCATATTTTTTGACAGTTCACGGATTTCTCCACTTGTTTGTAAATTGTGTTTGACGTCTGTTGTAAATATAGGTATTTTTCAATACCTGGTCATTTTCACTGGATCTGTAGGTACTGCTAGAAACTACTATTGGCTTTACCAAATAAAAAACAAACAGATGAAATTAATTACAGCATCCCCCAAGGACAACATTTTCAGTCAGTCATTTATAAATGGTGAGCACCTAAGTCAAAAATCATCAGTTTAGGACTGTCCAGGTTCTGAGACTTCTTAAAGGGTGCTTATATCAGAAGTCAAATGCTCAGCATCTTTTGAAAATTAAAGCGCTCTAAGGTGTCTCAAGCCTGGCATCCAAATGATGTAATTTTAAAAAATCAGTGGTCAGCTGTAAAAATAATTGCCTTAAACTTCAGCTACAGCTTGGTCCACTTTCTATTGAGAGGAAAACTTCATTTCAGCTGGAGCTGTGGTAAATCTTTAAGTCACAAAAAAGAAAATCTGGAAGATCTAAAACAGAGTTGGGGATGTGCAATTTGATGATGTGCAGTCTGCTTCTATTCTAATGTAAAGATATGGCTGGGCTTTTTTCCACTGTGTTGCAGGGCTGAGAGAGAACTGATGAGGTTTACCGAGCCCACTATGCACTCATTGATTCTCTAGTACTGTACAACACCTTGAAATTACAGCTTCAGTCCAATAAGTACATTACTGCAAAGATAAAATAATGACATTTAGCTGTACTTTTTTTGAAAGACAGCTTCTCTCTCACCCAAATAGCTTGAATTCTCTTTTTTTTTTTAAATATTAGTTTGATTTCTAGGATGTCTATGTTGTAAAATATCATATTGCTCCTGTCTTTTAAATGCTTGTGCACAGCATTATTTTAATTCTAAGTAATTCTCTGCATATTGAAACACACAGTAGTGTCAACTTTAGCAGGGGAAACATCTGCTAGGAAAAGCTGCTACCTACAGCCCTCACAGGCTATAGACATTATTTCCAACTGTCAGGGTGTTTTTTCAGGAGTCTGACCCTGGGAAGCCTTGGCAGCCTGCTAGAGGAGGCAGAGGATGTTCAGGATTTCCAGACAAGCTCATGTGATGGAAATAGGATCTTCTTCCTGAACAGGGTTTCAGGCGTGCATTGTGGGCATTGCTCCCAGAGGAAAAACGCTATTTGCCAACATTTTATTTTGTTTCATGGGCAATGGTAAAGGGCATTCCCTGTTAAAAATACCGTTCTGAGTCCTGCAGAGGAAATCACCAGTTAAGACTAAGGAACTCAGTCAGCAAGACAACAGACAACACCAAGCAGAGTGGTGCGGCTGACATGCCTGAGGGACGG
>NW_010549070.1:0-18102 GCF_000687285.1 Phaethon lepturus | reverse complement strand
CTCTCCAGCCACTCTTCCCCAAGCCTGTAGACTATCTGGCCTAAATGAAGCAGGATGGCAAAGTGTTCTTCCCTCCATGGGAGAATATTGGGCATGGCAGAGAAACCCAGTCTCTCTGGTCTCTGCTGCTTGCTTTAGAGCATCGAAGATCATGTTACAACTGCTGTGCTCATGGTACCAAAAGGGATTGGTTACTCCTGTATGAATTTGTGCTTGTGTAGTGTCTCAGAGGTGATGCTGCATCATTCTACCTACTTGCCTCCTTTTCAAGACAGGTTGACTTGTTTAAAATATGATGCTAGCATCACAGAGCCCAAAGGGGCTTGAACTGCTGCTTGAGTGTAGGCTGCTCTCTGGAATCTGAAAGAAAGGAAAAATCTGGGAGAAGAAATTTGTAGAGTTAAAAACTGCTACTGTCTTGGTGATGGTTAGAACTATGTTGTTTAAAACTTTTAATTTACACCTTTAATATGGATATTGTCAAACACCCAAGCCATGTCAGCTGTAATTTAGACTCAAAGTTCCTGTATTACTGAGGAGTTTCTGGTATCCAGTAATAGCTGTAACTGGTTCCTGTTAGACCAGACTTAGTGATGAGTCTCAGTTTGGACGTTTGGGCAGGATGCAGATTTGGTTTGGAATTGTCCTATGTAGGCTTTCTCAAGAGGAAGGCTTGAGTCTTGGTTTGTGCTGCATTTGTCTGTTGAAACTAATTTACCCTTAACCATGAGGCTCTGTTTCAAGGATTGTATGACTAGCAACTTCATAGTACTCTAAAGTTTTCTCTTGTATGCATAGGTTAAAAAAAACCTCCAACACAACCAAACACGCATGTGTGTGGCTGGGTTTCTTCCCCTCCAGTCTAGCTGATTGTAAATACTTCATTAGTAATTTTGTATTCAGTTGGTGTAACATGCAAAATAAATTGACAATCCCTTGCAGCAAAAAATGCTGAGCTGCTGTTATTGTGCTGTGTCCATGTTAATCAGGCTCCTTGTTAATCAGAGGCTCTGCTGGTTTGGATTTCACAGGTGCTACAGCGAAGGAAAGGAGTGCTTGCTTTAGACAAGGATAACCTAGCACAGCCAGGGTAAAGAGGTTCCTTACCTGTAGAAGTAGAACAGATACTAGGCTTGTCTCCTGTAGGCTTAATCTGATGCTACTTATCTCCACAATACAAAAAGCACTAACCAGTAAATACTCTAATTGACAATACATATTCAGTACCAATGGTCTTAATTATTTCTCTTCCCCCTGCCCCTTTTTAAATGTGTTTTTTTGTTTTTAATGTTTTTCTTTGTCCCCATACTAACATAGTTCCACAGCTTGAATACACTTTGAGGACATTTGTGCGTGTGTGTGATTAAATGCTAGAAGTTCAGTGACTTCCGGTTAGTGGAATGTAAAGCACACTTAGAAATGGCTCACTGTGATTCTTGGAGAAGACTGACTCCCTGTAGCTGCTCCTTCATGCTTCTTATGGTGGCTTCCAAGTCTTCCTAATGTGTTCTTAAATCAGCTCTGCTCTAGAGATTCAAATTCACATCTCTTTAGCAGCTAGGGTGGTTGATGCTTCATATTTGGTAGTTCGGAAACTGTCTCTTTCCTGGGTAATTAACTCAGAATTAACCATCCAGAGTTTTACAAAGGCTCAGAACTACATGATGTGAGTAATTTCTTTAAAGGAAAACAACTGGACCAGTTCTTGGAAGAAAATTCTCTTGGGTCATTAAGCACTAAGTTATCCCTTCTTGTACAGGAACTCCTGGAGCTGCTGGTTGCTGACAGGTAGGAGGATACTGCAGGAAAGTTGCATTTTTCTGCCTGCCTTTTTGGGTTCTCCCCCAGGGCTCTGCCACTGGCCATGCCTAGAGGTGGCTCCTGGGCTAGATGGGTGTTTCAGACCCAGTCAGTTCTTTCCTGTATGTGTTTCTTAATCTTTCACACAGGGAGGATTTGCTTTTTAGCACTATATGTAGTGGTACCAAGATGAAAATGAAAATATACGTGTAAAACAGGCTAATTCTGTGCAGTTATAATGCGTACCTTTGTGTAACTGAAAGCCTTACCTTACGTATCGCTTGGTGATGACTATGAAGGATGTATAAGATATTCCTCAAATGTTCAGTTAGGATGTTAATAGCTAAAACCCACTTTTTTAGTTGCTTAATGATGGACTGAAATAAAGCTATCTTCTCTAACTGCACGTCATTACATCTGTTCAAAATACGCCAATAGCAAAGGTACAGCAGCAATTTCTGCTGCTAGCATTTGGGAATGAGATACTTCCCAACTTGGCATCCACACACTTGTCTTTCACTTCAGTGCTTTTGTTTTCATTGTAGTACAAATGCCTTTGTACAGTGCTTTGTGCTTTTTACCTTTTCTCGTGGTCAGTTTTATTTCCTTTGATAATCCAGTATGCCTCGCCTCACTGATGAGTTCTAATGAATATTTTCTGAAGTCAGATCTGGTTTGTGTGCTGCTGTCACTGAATAGCAGCCTTGCAAAACACTTTCTGCCAAAGTAGTCTATAAAGATTGATTTTAAAATGCAGGGGGCATGGAACAAAGCATTAAAAAAAACCCGTAAGTTATGATGCAAGTGGTATCTGGGGCACCTCCTGTAACAATAAACACTGCAACTTCATGTAAATGTTTGTTCTTTTTGAACCCCTGAAGTAGTAGTCTTGGAGACTGTGCTGTAATCACAAAACAAACTTTGGAAATCCTGAGTACTGGTGGCTTATATCAATCTCAGATCACTATTTTAGTAATTTTTTTAACCCTTAAATACCTTAAGGACTGTGTGTTTGTAACTTTAAAGCTTCCGGAAGAGCTTGAATGTTTGTCTGGTATATTTTCTGCTTTGTCAAGCACTCATATGCGCATCGGAATTTAAAATTTATTCTTAGCTTGTTGCGTCACGTCAAAATTGACACTGTTGCCATAGGGCTTTTTGTCTGTTGTCTAAAGGTTATCTTGCACTTTATTTTCTGCTTTTTGCTATGGTAAAGTCTGGATTATTCAAGCTGTCTCTCTAGTCCTCTATAGTATGTGGAAAATGAACCTGCTAAATATTTACCCTGCAAAGGTATGGCAGCTAACTCAGTGATGCGTGACAGGCTCAGGAATTCCTGCTCAAGTGTTGCACTTCATTCAGAATGACATAAACAGTAAATTCTTCTGTTGGCTGAATGCCAGATTCATTTACGTACCAGGGTAAATCTAAACTTGGGCTGGTGTATTTTTTTTTTTTAAAGCAAAACTGTCAAGGAGTACCACAAGTTAAGTATCTTGGAATACGTTCCCTCCTCCCCTTGGGTATAAGAGCTATGGGTGGGGTAGGGGGGGAACATAGGTACGCTGATGCTATCATGCATGAAATCTTGTTGTTTTTTGTTTCGTTAAGTGCTAAAACTTACCCATATCTGACATCCTAGTGTGCCCACAGTGATAATTCGTCTGTGCGCAATCTGTCACTTTATGTAACAGCCAGAATGGTTGAGGACAAAGGAAGGAAAGCATAGCTTGGTGCTGAATTCTTGAATGTGACAGGAGAAGAAAGAAGATCCTTGTACTTCAGGCATTTTTCGGTTGCAGCTAGAGGCTATTTTTCAAAGCAGTAAAAATGTTCCATTGCTTAGTTAATCCAGTTGACTTACAATTTCTTTGTGGTTTCTATTACCTGTAAGTTGTTGACCTACACATAACTGAGCAATACTTCTATTTACTTGACTGCATTATAATGAGAATTGGCAAATTTATGGGAATGCTTAAGAGAAAAATCATATGTTTTTTGGAATATCTGCCTCTGCAGTGGTTATAACACTTAATTTGGTTTTAGTCTGGTAACTGAGAAAGCAAATCCTTTGCTGTTGTTCGTGAAGATGATAAATGGAACTGATAAGATTCCTCTGGGGCACAAAACCCCCAAACAAAAAGGTGACAAGTTGGAATTACATGCTTTTAGATCAGTGGTATAGAAACCATTTTGCTTGTCATAACTGGAGAATTAACTGTCATAACAAATGAAGCCTGTGAGTGTTGGCTTACTGTAAAGTCATTACCAGATTCGGGACTGAAGCATGAGGTAAGGTGATTAGTGTTACTAGAGATGGAGCTACCTATGGCTTCTCTTCCTGGGCCCAGCAGTGTACTTGCTTCTCTGCAGAATGAAGCAGCTGAATATGTTCAGTACTCCTGCATCATACATACATACACATATATATACACACACACATATGTATTTACCTTTCACTTTCAAACTGACTCTGACACAACTTCTTTTAAGCAGAGCAAATTACAAGGATTTTACTGTAAGCTGATGAGGAGGATGCTGGAAAGATAACTGGTTTTACAGTATCTTTTTATTTGTGAGTGGGCATGAGTTGATAGTACAGTTAGTCATTTTTCTTTCATGAACTACAGTCAGTGCTTAAATTTGTGTGTCTTAAGAAATTGGTTCCCCCCACCCCCCATGTCATCTAACATCCTGGCTATAAAGGAAACTCAGATTTGAGTCAGAGCAGTGTTAGAGCTGAGCGATGTATTGGTCAGATGTGCACGACTTACTGGACCCTGGTTTTTAACTGTCTTGACACTGCCCTAGTGTGATGGAGCTCCTGTTCAGAGGGCATCTTGGAATAGGAAAGGAGAAAGTAAAGACTCTCCATGGGAAAGGTGAATGTCACTGCTTTCATCCCTTTCCCACTCCAACATACGTGTATTCATTGTTTTAAGCATCATGGAAAACAGCTGTGCAAGTACTGCATGCACAACAGTTACAGAGAAAGATTGTCTTCCTGGCTGATGTCAGCTGTGATGTCAACCGTGCAGCTTTACAGAGGGGAGTACAGGCAACATAGATGGCAAGAAGGATGTTAAAGGGGGTTAGGAGAAGGGCATCTTAAAATCCAAAGCCATCAGCTCTGTTGGTGCAATTCTGTGGGATATGGACTCAGCTGAGCCTGACTGCCACAGGTCGGCTGTGTAGTTTATAGAATGGCCAAGGGAGTTTGTAGGATATGTGATAGATAATGTTACCAGTAGGATTCATTAGGTATTATTATTGTACTAAGTCTCTGACTATGAAAGGATACGTAAGGATGCCACTCAAATTATAATTTCTGTCTTGGTTCAGCTTTCTGGAATTGGTTTTGAGCATTTCTCTAGTCAGCTTGATGCTTCAGCTCTTTAAAATAAGCAAGACTCTTTGCTATAAGCAATATTGCATCTTGACTATTGAAGTTATTCAATAATACTGGGTCAAACGTCCTCATCGTAATAGTCGTTAGCTGCTATAATGGTTCCCTTTGTTCCTAGCTGACTGTTACTTGAAAGCCTGTTCAAAGTCCCCTTCCTTCTACAAATCATCCCCCCCTTTTTTTATGTGGATAACGGTATCTATGCAAGTAAGCTCATAGTTACATGGTATAGATGTACCACAACAGACTAAAAATTCCTTGTGGTGATCTGTGTTTCTATGAGGAAGAAGATGCAATATTTGATTGAATTTTGGATTGATACATGATGTTGTTATCTCTGGTCTGCAGAAGACTAACCAGATGCATGTCTAAGTCTCATCACTGGTTCTTGTTATAATAGCAGTCAGGGATAGGATTTGTCTGTGTAAAATATTTTTTGGCAAACTGGGTACTGTCGGTTTTGTGTCTAATTACAGTTGCCATTAAGCACTAGAACTTTGATTTGAGAAACAGTACAACTCAGCTGCCTTTCTCTAAGCAGAATTAGCTACCTGTAGTGATTAACATGTGCTTTACAAAAAGTGGGAGCAGGCTGAATCAGCTTGAGAGTTGGCGAATTTGGCACTGCTGAAAGAAGATGCATTTGTTTGAGATTTGAAAACCTAATCGTGAAGATTTAATCTCTCTTGATGCTTTATGTAACAGAACACCATGTGATCTCTCAGGATCTGTAGTGTCGTCAGCATTTGCCCTTCTTGTTTTTGTTGATCATGACCAACCACTATTAAACTCGACAAACTTTGAATAGAAGCAAGTGGATAATCTTTAACGGGCGAGGCTTTGTGATTCTTGAAAGTGCTGTGGAGTTCAGGACCCGTGGTTAATAGAGGAATGCTAATGCTAATCTTAAGGCTGCCAAGGACCGAGAGGTATTTCTTCCGACCCTCCATCTGGGGGAAACTAGTTAGCGGGTACTAAATAGATACATCAATGCAAGTGATACTTCTCCAGAAACAAGGCTCTCACCGGGTAACCATGAAAGTATTATTCTTAGAACTGGAACAGCATCTAAAGAGGTATTTACAGAGTTTTTGATTTTTAGATGCTTGATTTACTTGTCTTCCGCTTTTTTAAAATGGTTTCTTAAGCTATTTTGAGCAAGTACTTAAGCTTCTCCTAAACCAAAGTGCTTGGCACTTGGTAAAACAATTTCAAACTATTTCAAGCTAGGAGTATTGTACTGGTTGCGAGCACTGTGTCACGCAGAGTCATTTGTTTATTCACTGAAAATGAATGAGTCTTAATCTTTACTGCAATGTTTAAAATAATCCGTATTACAAAATGTTTGCCATTACAGTACTTTTCTTTCCTCTTAAAAAAAAAAAGTTATTCCAATTATTTCAAATCTTAAGTGACGTAATGCTAAACCAAAAATAAGAATTTTAACATGATTTGAAACTTAACGATCAAACAGGTTCATTTTAAATATTTTTTCGTATGTAGTATGTACTATCTTCTGTCTTGTCACATGTTCAAAGAAAAGTTTAGTTAATCAGTCTTGTTAAATGTTTGGAGAGGCATTGAAGTACAGCTTAGTTTTCTGCAAGTTACATTTATTAACCTCTTTTTCCATACAAACAGTGAAACACGAAATACATGATTTTGATCTGGTTCCTTTCTAGTGTTTAAAAGAAATACCAAGTAACTTGGTGAATAGGAAGAATCATTTTACTGAGTTAAAAATATATGGCAGTGGGGGGAAGTATAAATGCCCTGACTGTTCATGTTGCAGAGCTATTCTGTGTACAGAAAGCCAATACTCTTCTGTGGGAGGGAGCACAGAATGTGTTCTTCACAACTTCTGATCTCTGAACTGGTGTTTTTGTTATGCCACACCCTTAAAATTGAAAAACCTTGCTCTTATACAAATTTTGACAAATACCGATCATTTCACTTGATAGTCTTGTCATGTTATGTTTGAGGTAATGCCTGTGGAGAATAGCTCTCCTCTGTGAATGGTGCCTCTTTAAAGAACGTAATTTTATACATTAGAAAACTTCTTAAAAAACTACTATTTAATTTCTTCAGCAGTCAACAGTTTCCAAAAACATGCTGAACTTTCAAATGAATGTTAAAAATTACAGTAAATTAGTTCATCTGAATGCCTAAGGAACCAGTGTAATGGCAATATTCTATAATAGCAATTGGAATATAATGACAACAGGTGTGTTATGCTCAAGCAGTGTGTGTATACAGCAATGCCCTATGTCACTGTATAATACTGAACAAGAAAGGCAGTACTGAGAAGATTGTCTCCTACCATGAACTATTGCACAAAATATGTAATGAAAAAAGTATAGTAGAATATACATGTGATTTTCTTTAACCTTTCTGCATTATTCAGCAGTTTTGCTCTAACTGATTTTTACTGATACGCATAGGAGCATGATGTAGCACCTCCACTCATAAACCAAAATCTGCATCTGTTGACACTGTAGAAAATTTGGATGATTTCTCTTGTATTCTTAGTTAGCATGTTACTTCCTGTTTACTTCTCATTTGCTTTTGTTTCCTCTGGTTTCTCTTGCAGAAATGCTGGTTTTGCTCTAGTTGTTTTTGTGTGAATTAAAGCTGGCTGGCTGTCATGTCACCATAAATTGCAAATGAAGGAGAAACTTTTAACTTCTCCTGCAGCTGTTCTTGGCTGGTGTTGCATATGGTTATAGTTTCTTTCCAAAACTGACCCTCCTGAATGTGTGGGCCAAATCCAAAGGAGCATTTGGCTTTCTCTGGGTTAGACCCAGAATCTGTTTTAAGAGAGTGCAGTTGTGTGCGGCTTTCTGGAGGAAAGAGGAGTGATTTCCAGGTCAGGCAACTCATTTAAAACTTTCAGGATACTGACACAGCTGGTGGATCTTTTTCCACTTGCAGTCCTTGGTCAAGGGCAGTTTACAGCATACTGAGAAGGGCTTTTACTCTTAATAAATTTAAATACTTAAAACTTAAAATGAAAAAGTATTGCCTGACAGATTGAAGTCCACGATCTAGAGTTCAGGCACTGGAGCTCCACCAAGGTGCTTTGCAAAAGTGATCCCTAATATTTAAACTAGGACTAAGGAAGCAATTTTTCCCAATGAGAGTGGTGAACCACTGACACAGGTTGCCCAGAAAGGTGGTAGATGCCCCATCCCTGGAAACATTCAAGGTCAGGTTGGATGGGGCTCTGAGCAACCTGCTGTAGTTGAAGATGTCCCTGATTCTTGCAGGGGGGTTGGACTAGATGATCTTTAAAGGTCCCCTCCAACCCAAAGATTCTGTGATTCTGTGTTTTTGTGCTACTGGGGAGCTGTCTAGCACTAGGCAGCCTGAAATGGCGATTATACAGGTGTTCAGAAGCACCTATTTCTCTTGTAGGGCAGACTGCAGACAGGTGGCTGTGTCCACTTGAGATCCAATGTATATCAGCACCTCTCTATTTGTACTGAACAAATGGTGTTGCGTCATCCTTCGTATTTCTTTTTGAAACTTGGCTGGAAAAGCAGAAGATGTGAGCCTGGGGCGGCAGGAAGTCAGAAGGTGCTTCAGCCTCTGGTTATGGCATCAGCTGGAAGAAGGGAGTGCTGGGTGCCCCTGCTAACTCTTGGGATGGTTAAGGTGGGCTGTAGTTGGTTAAAATACACAAACAATAGTGAAGGCAGGGACAAAAACTGTTGTCTCTTGCACTATTATATTTAGGTCATCCCTATCTGAACTTCAGTAACTTTAGTTTGTTTAAAGCATACCTTAGTGAAGGGCATTTAGTCTCTTATCTGGTGGTATCAAGGGATAGGAAGCGCACTATAGTTACGATCTAGTCCTCCTTACTGTTTTAAAAAGGCAGGCTTTAATTCATCATTAGCGAAATATTAACAGATGCACTCTAATATGAAAAATTAAAATCTGACAGCCCCTGAAACCTAGTGTTTTCTCTATTTAAAGGTAACTTTTCACTCAAGTTAAATCAAGTCTCAGTCCTTACAAGGATTTCAAGGATTCTTTCAAGTACCTTGACATCTTTCAGTCTGTCAGTATAAGTAAATTGCCCCAACCTTAACCTCTGAATAGGTTCAATACTTCTTTTCTACCCATTGCAGTTTATCAACAGCTTGTTTTAGATTGCCAAGTTCTTCAGAAATGGGGCTGAAAAACAGGTTTGAGCAAACTAATGCAAGGCAGGAGCCTATCTCAGTTGCACCAGTGCTACTTGGTGGCTCAAACATTCATTTACAAATATTTTTGTTTATAGCTGTCAGGATTGCTTGTACTTGAACTGCTGATTGATGTTACGGTTTACCTGCCCAGGGCCTCTAGCAATTAGTAGTTGCCAGGAAGAGTCAGGAAGGAATTCCCCTGTTCAGTACCTTGTGTGGGAACAGGCCATGCCTCCCCAGATGGGAGGCTGCCAAGGGTTGTTTTCATAAGAGGTGACTTATCCTTTGCTTGGTGGGACACTGCAGCCGTGGTTTCCTGGCTCCACCGCTAAAGCTGGAAGAGGAGCTTTAAATCCTGTATCGCAGCAGGGTTTTTCTCTCCTTCCTAAAACTTGACGGCAGCTCACCACTTTGCTGTAGGAGAGTGGCCACTGGGCACCTGGGCTAACACCTCACATGAGAATGAGGAAACGTACCTGGGAGCTGTGTTGGACTCCCATGCGTTATTAAGTGGGTTACTCATCTCAGACTTCTGATACTGGCGTTAGTTGGGTTTTGTGTTTTTGTGGGGGTTTTGTTTTGTTTTGAGTTTTTAGGCTGCAAAGGTTCAAGGTGTCAACGACAATGGTTTCTGGAGGATGAGGTAATTGTTTTCAAGAAGTGTTAGGTGCCTGACACAGTATAGACATGAGCTCAGACCTTGTTTTCTACAAAAGACTCTTGGGAACAGCTAGTGAAACATTTTAGGTGGACATCCACCAGAAAACAGACATCAGCAGTATTAGGGAGGGGACAAGACTACTTCATAAACAGAATGCCACTCACAAATTTAGCCAACTCTGCATAAAGACGGTTACCCAGATATTGAATAGGTATGAAATAATATGCTGTAATCTTTTCTTCAAGTTGTGTATTAAAAGATTAAGAGTATATCTTCTGCTGTTTGCAGAATGTCTGTCCCAAGAGTGGCTAAATGTCAGTGGTGTCTGCCCCACGTGGCCACCGTAGATCCCACAGTCTTGAGGTACTTGCTGTTCATAAACTAGAAGATGCAGCCCTGTGGGAAAAGGAGGCTTTCTACTGCCTGGGGTTCCTTTAGAGGAGCAGTAGGGTACTGAGGAAGGCTGAATCCCACTTGAAGGAGAACCAGTACTTAAGGGTATGCAGGCCTTCTGTAGACAATATGGACCTATGCCAGACGTTTGCAGTCTCTGGCGTAGAAAGTGCTCCAGGGACATGTTCTAAATATGCTGAGCTGGCACATCTGTGTTCTGACTGTTCTCCTTAGTTTGCAATGTATCAGGATTATGGGAATGAAGTGTTGTGCTGAAGTGGGTAATGCATCTCTAAAGCCGTAAGGCACAATCAGGTCAGGTTAAAATATCTATTTGTCCATCTTTAGGTAATTTTAAAGTCATTTTTAAGCACACCTTTTTTCATAGTCTTATGTACTTTCCCAGGTATCTTGCATTCTATTTCTAACCAGTATTTCTTTACCATTTCTTCCTTCAGCAAGGAAAGCTTAAAT
This sequence comes from Phaethon lepturus, assembly GCF_000687285.1. Lineage (NCBI taxonomy): Eukaryota > Metazoa > Chordata > Aves > Phaethontiformes > Phaethontidae > Phaethon > Phaethon lepturus. Next base: position 7,178 of record NW_010549070.1, on the reverse strand, counting down.
GTTTTTTACTTGGAGATACTCTGTTGGGATTTCTGTGATTGTGAGTCAGCAGGATTTGTGTCTCTTAAGTCACTGAAGCTGTGTCTGGATTAAGAAGCCTGGGAGTACTTTCCCATTCCAGGGGCTAGCTGTACCTGTTGCTCAACGCTGTACTGAGCAGAAGCACAGGCATATGTCAGATTCCTCTCATATTCTCGTTGCCATAGGAAGGTGGGGGGGAAACAAAGGCTGGGCAGCAAATCATCTAGCAAATGCCCAACTTTGTGGTTGATAAAGGGGATCAAGACTTTGGGATACACCACACTGCAATAAATCTGGTAAATCAGGTCACATTCTTACATGTTTCTGGAAATTCCCCCTCATGCTTCCTGAATGGGTGGAGATACATGGGGTTTGATTTCTGTAAATGAAAGTTTTTCCATTCAGGTATAAAAATACCTTTAAATACATTAAAGTGAATTCAGCATGTTAAAGTGCACTTCTACTTGGATGGAACAGCAGGTTTTGAATTTTCTCTAAATTTTTTAGGAAGTCACCAAAAGAAGGCACAACTGAAATAGTGTTTTGACCACTCAGAAATCAGGAAATAGAAAACAAACTACAAATTTGTGTAATATACCCGCATGAGAGCCAGGGGAGTTAATCTGAAAGCCATTCACCTGCTTGTTCATTGATACTGCTAATACGTATGAAACCCTTTGCCCGTGATTGCAAAAGGACTGAAATTGTGGGAGTGTGAATGGACAACTGGATAGAGGTCTGTAATCTTAGCCTATTTGCCAAGAAGAAAAGTGGCATCAAACTCTCACCTTATTGTCTTCATTCTAGTAACCAAGTTGCGGTGTTGGGGCTTTATTTAACAGAATGGCCTTAAATGGTTCTGCACAACAGGGTGGTAATGAGTGATCTGCCATGTCAACAGCCGAGCAGTTGGTGGACCTTCATCCTCATTCACAGCAGATTGGATTCCAGGTCCCAGGTGTTCCATTGCCACAATGTGGTCTTACCTTATGTTTTGTCTCCGTATTTTTCTCCTTTAATCATTATTGCCTGTTTTTAATAATTTCTGCAGAAGCTGGAGTAGGGAACTTCATTCCAAACTTCCTGAAGACCGTAGGACAACACTGGTTAAGGGCAGGGATTTTGGCTTTGTTCCTAGCAACTTTGAGTTGGCTTCTACTGTGATATATTTCTGTGGGAAATACAGACTTAATTTCAAATGTTGAATCGAAAAGTGGCCATCAAAGGGAAAATGATACTCAGTGAGAAGTGTAGGCCAGCTGTTATGCCACATAAATAATTTCTTAATAAGCATAACTAAACTATTAGCTGATCCAAGATTTTTCAATATAGTTTCAAGAGGAACAATTAGAAAAAGAGGAGGAGGTGGGAAAAGAGGAAGGGAGGGATTCAGTGGTTAAAAAAGACCAAAAAAAAGCGTAATGTGCATAAGGCTTTTTAGGGGACTGGGCACAGGGGAAATGGATAGACTTAAGGTCCTCCACCCCCTCCTTCCACAGTTAACACCAGTCAGTAAGATGTGGTATTCCTACTTCATGTGACTTGCTGTGACTTTTTCACAGCCTTAAGGAAATAGAAGATATTAAGTGTTTAAAAAAAATAGTAAAAGGTGACACTTCTTAGGGACATGTAAAATTGGCTCATTTTTAATTTGATGACTAAATCCCTCTGTGTGCTATCAAGGTGGGGTGGGGTGGGTGGGTGTCAACCACTGCCCTGGTGTCCCTCCTGGACTCTGGCCCCCTGGGTCAGAAATGCTGTTCAATACAGAGAACTTTAGCTTTTCAAATGCTCTTCCTGTCACTGTGCCAAACCACTTCCTATAGTGGCTATGTTTCTTTTGTTGTGTTAGGTGTAACTTGAAATGCTCCAGTGACTCTTTCCTCTGCTCTTCATTTAATTTTGGAGTACATGGTTGAAAAATGTGTTGTACAGTTAGAACAAGTGGGTTAAAATGCTAGTGTAAGTGGTTTTTATTCTGATGTGTTCTCCTTGGCTTTGAGAAAAGCATTGCACATGAAAGCTACGCATAAGACCGGGAATAGGACGCTCTTTATGGTTAAATCTAAAATTATTTAAACCAAATATCATATACAGGAGAAACACATTTCAGCTCCGTCCTTTGGGTAGTGAAACTTAAAGACTGTTAACATTTTATCACTTTTCTACATATGCTGCTTTATGGCACTAAACTTTTTTTCTCCCCTTCCATCCTGGGGACAGTGACAGCATGCTGAGTGATGTTGTGTGCAGCTTTCTGGAGGTAAGAAAATAGATCCCTGGCTCAGATGTCTCACTTAAAACTTCCAGGATGCTTAACACAGTCGATGGATCTTCTCCCACTTGCAGTCCTTGGTCAAGGGTAGTTACAGGATATTGAGGAGGGCTTTCACTTCTAATGAAGTATTTTACCTGTACATATTTTAAGTTTGGATATGAAATTAGGGAAACCTGTGATTCCCAAACTAGATGTTACTGCAAATGTCTAATTCTTTAAATTAGGTGGTGTAGCATCTGGATGGAATTTCAGGTTTTGAGTTATGATAGACCTCACCTGACTCTGTGAGAAGACTTTGAAACTCCATGGATGTGCACAGAACAGGGGCCTTCATCCCAAACGTATTGCTAAATGGTCATCTATGGATGATCATGGGAAAGGGGATGATGCCACATGTCCCTCTCCAAGCATCAAACTTGCTTGGAGATGGCACATACTTCCTTGCAGAGTTCTCTGTGACCAGCAGAGGCTGGATTATCTCTGTTTTTGTCTATATCCAGGTACTTGATACAGACCTTAATGTTTTGTTTTGTCAACAGTAAAATTGGTAGAATCATTATAATTCTCATTAAAAACAACTGGGGTTGACTTAGCAATTAGTTGCCTATAAAAGAGAAAGAGGATATCCTCAGAGGAGCAAGTGAGAACCGTTCCTTGTTCATCTTTTGATCTTAAGTGGTTATCTTCTTGCTTTTAAATGCAGCTTTCTGTCTCCTGTGCAGAGCGCACAGCATGATACTTCTGTGTATGCATTGAGATTAGAAAGACTGTCATGTTATTTCCAGAACCCCAGTAGGGAGTATGTATTCTTTCTGCTGAATATTTATTTAGTTATGCTTTGCACATCTGGAAAAAAAAAGATTTACAACTACAGTACTTCATTTCACTAGCATCTTGCATAGCTTTCGCTTTTGTCTGTTTTTCATAGAACTAAACCCCAATTCCTAGCAAACCAAATTATAGGTGCAAATAAATTTACTGTGGTGGAGGAAAAGCACACATTTTAGGAAAACTGATGAGTAATATCTGTTAGCAAGAGGTTCTTCAATTTAGCAGAGGTACGTAAATTGAAATCTGCCAAATTCAAACTAGAAATAAAATACACATTTGCCTTGAGCTGAGCAGTAAATTTTCAATGGCTTGGTTTCTTTAAATCAAGATCCTAGCTACAGGTTTGGGACTGGAAAAGGAAGTTGGTTGAGATTTTGGTCTTTATTTAGACTGTCTGAATTTTTTTTTTTTTTTTTTTTTGGTCCTTAGTATCTGTATCTTAATAAAATAATTATGACTTGCTGTGGGGGGAAAAAAATTCATTGGGCAGCTTCTCCAGCCTACCTTGTACCTATACTGAGATGAAGAAAAACAACCATGGCCTATAGAAATAAATAATCCCTTATTCCTTGATGTCAACTGCGGCCAGAGTTTCCTCTTTAGGTTATTAGCTTGGAGTAATTTTGCATAAGTTTGATACTGGGAGGGAGTTGCTGTCAATACAGAAATAGCTTTGAATTTATGACTTATAAGGCAGAATAGTACTTTGCTGTTTATTGACCATCTTTAGACGCCGTGAACTGTGTAAAGTCAGATGTTACGTAGAATCTAATTACTGTAGTTTTTTCTTGAGTAATTAACAAATTATTTTTTTAACCTCTTAAATAGTTTTATTTTGTAGTTGAAAATTGTAGTTGAAGTCCACAGGATCAGAGCCTGTGTTTACTGTAAGATGAAAGTGTGCTGTGACAAATTGCCATTTTCTAATATGATTTCTGGTGTGGTCTTTGCAACATAGTCAAAAGACTGGATTTATTTCAACTTTCGGAGGCACGTGTCTAGGGCTTGTAATGCTGGCATCTAAAGGAAGCATACATTTACAAGGTACTTGAAAGATAAATCTTCTAAGTGAAATAATTTTTTAACATGCATGCAGAAATATACCAAACCAGGCTTGCACAGAGACAAAATGATTCTGTGCTGCAGCTTACTTCATTATATGCTTAAGATGAAAAGCACTCTTTTCAAGTGCTTAGCATGATTAAATTGAGACAAGAGGAAACTATTTACTGTGAGAAACTGTTTAAGAACTGAAACACTACAAAAGGTGAAGTGTGCTAAAAAATCTTTTGACTACTGTGTGTGTTGCAACTTAAGCAGTTAATTTATTTCAGGATGAAAGATGCTGGTGCTATTCTGCCCTGGTTGTTTCTCAGTAACCCATCTCGGATCTTTTTCTATTAATTTATGCAGTTTGTGAACATCTGAGGTGCTCCACAGACATTCAGGCTTCCAAAGCCTGTGGTCTTCCGTGCGAGGGGACTCTCCACAATGTCCCTCGCGTATCCAGGGATAACGGAGACATGAATTGGTCCAGGCCAGTGCAGACCCAGAGTGGCTTTGCACAGATTGAGGAATTCAGCAGCCTTTCTCACCTCTGCTCCCAGGAATGTAAAATTGGAAGCTTTTGCAGGAGCCCGATGTCATGTAGTATCTGTTAATGAGGTGTTAAAAGAGACGGTTAGAAGGTTTTGAGTAACACGGTAGTTTAGTGCTGCAAAGGAGGGTGAGTGAGTCAAAACAACATAATCTGAGTGAAGCACATGTTGAGTGTCATGGTGGAGGAGGCAGGAGGGGAGACAAAGCTGTGAGCAAGGAAGGGGAAAGGGAGTTTAGAGGATTATTTTCCTTAGCTCTTCCATGGGTGGTTTTATTTCATAAATGATATGAATTATAAAAAAGCAACAACAAAACCCCAAATTTAAATATGGAGTGCAGTCTCTGTCCTTGTCAGGCAGGGTGTCAACAGGGTGTTGAGGCGAGAACATCAAAGATTAGTGGTGCTCCCCTCTGCCCAGTTTTGGGGATGAGAGTAGTACATGTCCTGTGGTTTTTTTCCTAGATGATCTGAGAGCTCAGAGCTTTCTTAGCCATAAAGGGACACTTATGGTTTGCTTTTTTTATAGGGTGGGCAAAGCAGAACATGCGTATTAATATGCAGTCCTACTTACACAGCTGACAGCTTTCTATTGAATCACAACTCAGCTTGTAGGTGTCTAAAAATTAATGAAGGAATTTGCTAAAAGCCCAATGAAGTTAATGGAAGATGGTTGATGAGTTTAGTGGGAATCGGATTTAGGATGGTATGTGTATCTGTACTTCATGAAGATATATTAATATAGATTAAAAAGGGCAATATTAGTTATTGCTAATTTAGTCTTGAGAATCGCATCATTTTTCAGTCATAAGTGGAATGATAGCATTTAATAATTATCATTATGGCAGCACCAATAATTATCCTGAAATGCATCCATGACTTTATTTTTCATGTACAAATGAAAATATATACAAACGTTTGCTGTCTGTCCTGCAACAGCAAAGCGGGCATTTCAAGGGCATGGCTGTTCAGGTATGTTATCTTAAGCGAGTTATTTAATAAGGACCTAATTAGCAGAGGTAGGACTTCTCCCTTTTTACACCTGATAAGCCCTTTTCTGATTAAGAGCTTCATGGGACCAAGATTGCCCCTGAGCTTTGTGTCCAGCTGCAATTTTATTAATTCTAATGTCCTGAGTAACTGCCGTGGGTGAGGAGTCATTTGAGACATTACCGATTTTCACAGGCCAACCCTTCATAAAACATTAATTTAGATCAAGTCTAGGACAGATGTTGATACAGATTCCAGTACAGATGATGTGCTTTTGGAGCTGTTTATTAAAGGGCTTGTTTGATCACTGAATACAGTAAGTACCATCGTGTGCAGTAACCTCCACAAAGAAAGGGGTTAGTTGAAGTGTACATATAATATATGTTTGCTGGTGTTTGTCAGGAGGTGGGAAGCTGGAGTCTGATGCATATGTTTTAATGTGTTGCTTCTAATTTACTTGCTATTAAATTTGCAAGTCAATACAGGCAAGGTTGTTTTCCTTTAATTTTCAGCCTCTCAGGCACCATTCTGCACAGCTTCCCCAGGTACCCGAAGGGCGAGACAAGAGCTGTGCCCTTGTGGGATGTGCGTCGTATGTGGTACCAGCAAGGCAGAGCTATGAGGAACTCTTACTCTTAAATGTGACCTCTCTCATGTATAGGATTAGTTTGTACTACTCTGCTGGCATTACTGAATGAAGGAATAGTAGACTGGGACAACATAAACTAAGAAGGATGATGCAGATACGCAAGTGCTAAATTTAGCTTTAAGATGATTATTCTGTGCCTCCTGCCTTTCCCGCTTCTCTGTGAATGACACCTGTGACATAGATGTGATTGTTACTTCTTGGAGAAGTTTTCTATAGAGATTGAAGAGGTTCTTGACTTTATTTTTGTGTCTTTAAGTCATGGTAATGCCTGATGGAAGTGCAGGTCTAGCAAATGGTGTTTTCAGAGGCTGGCTGTTTCTTGTGGCAGTATCTTGTGGTTGTCTAATGCGGCCTTGAGTCTCCTAAACTGTTCCTGATAGAGAGGATCAGTGGGACTGGCCGTGACCACACTGGTTGTAGCACATGAGAGCCTAACATTTATGGAGAAATAACACCACTGTTCAGTGGGAGAAGAATTTTCCTCAGTTATTAATGCATGTGCTGCAACTCTGAAGACCGTAAGTGCTGTATGGTACAATCTGAAAATGAGCAAATAGGCATTTACCTTGTTTCTGTAGAAAAGTAGTTGGCTTGCTAGAAACCCACAGGTTTGTGCTGCGTGTGCTTTCAGTGGATGATGTGATGGCTGAATTCGGCCCCCCCCCCCGGTTTTACGGGCTAAAAAGGCCTGCGTGAGGGATAAAGAGGGATCGTTGCTGCTCTAGCAGACCCGTAGGAGTCTTGAGACAGTTTTGTATGTGGGGCTGCGCGGGGCTGCGGCAGTGTGGGGCGCGGGCCGATAGGTGGCGGTG
>NW_010549069.1:20080-29139 GCF_000687285.1 Phaethon lepturus | reverse complement strand
AACCGAGCCCTGGGGAACACCGCTTGCAAACCTGAATAAGGTCTTTCTATTAGTTAAAATTATGATTTTTTGAAGACAAACTCCTTTATGTCAACATTTGTTTGACAGAGAAAATTAGGTTTGATAAGTCTCGCACAGAGCACAGGTGTATTTAGTAAAACTCATCTCAATACAAGAAGTTATGATGCCCCCAAGTACAAAGCAAATATTATTGTTAGTTTTATTTAAAGCTTGTGGACGCTTAGCAAGACCCACGATGGTCCTCAGTGTTTCCTGTTGGAGACAATAATTTAGAGACCGGATTTCTACAAACTTTGAGTTTCTGCACATAAAGATTTTTGTTTGTTCAAGATGATAACCAGAATAACAAAGATCCTCTGAATTACAGCAGCAAAATAGTTTGTCCTCTGGGGTGATCTTTCTTGGATGAGCTCATCACCAAGGTAGGGTTAGAGGGAACCAGTGCCCGTGTCAAGCCAGCAGTAACACAGGTAGCCCCTTCGGTGCAAAGCCTCAGTGTGACAGAAAGGCGAGAAGAAAGAGCTCTGCGGTAAGAACGTCACAAATCGGTGGCATTTCTGAAGTGTCTGGCAAGTGGACAGATGAAAACAGAAGTCCTCTCAACTGACAACAGCAAAGCAGCTTTGCTGGGACTATAAAGGCCGGAATCACGCATCTGAATTTGAAGCAAGGAAGCTGCCAAGACGCTGGGACACAAAGATAAGTGACAATCCCTGTCGTTACACACCACTTGGAGCAAGCCCTGAGTATGATACTCCAGAGTGAGGCATGGTCACTCCTGGGCATCTCTCCTGCTGGTAGATCAGGTGTTGAGGGACTTGGAGCAGGAAAGAGGCTGCAGAGCTTTTGTCAAGGAAGTGAAGTGAAAATCAAATTATTTGCACAAAATTAGGGGGACTGGAATCTGCCCCGTGTCCTTGTGTGTCTCCAGCAGCTGACTCCAAACAGTGGCTTGCAGAGAATGTTACCAAGACTGTGCCCTGCCACAGGGAATCACCACAGTCCCTTTGCAAAAGAGAGTAAAAGAGTGTATTTTGGCCAAAAAGGGCTGAAAGAGAAGTTACTTTAGAGTTGCCAAAACAGAGTTTGTTGCCCTGTTTCCCCCCACACCCAGACCATGGGAGGAACCGATCTTGGCGAGAGCCTCTGGTGCTAGAGGGGTACTTAGACTATATCTATATTTTTTCATTCAGATGTTAAAAATCAGTCTCCAAATTTACAAAAGCAGCCCTGACCCTTCCATTAAGGAGAGAAAATTGCCCAGGGGTGTTTCTACAAGGGTAAACAAGGCCAACGGAAGTTACGGGTCAACCCCTAATCGTACTAATTGCTATTTACTTTGTCAGCGGAGTGCTTTAGAGCAGCCATTATCAACAGATTTGTTTAAAGAGTGCTTCCAAGCTTGGCTGTTTGGACAAAGGTAGCAAACCCTTTAGCACCCCCATCTTTCAATGCACTGATCAGTCTCCAGGGCTTGGGGAGGTGATCCCCACCCCACGGATCGGTCACGCCAAACGAGCCGCTGCTGGGTGCCCTAAGGAGCCACAGGCAGAAGAGGAGATGCTGGAAAGCCAGATGGGAGAATGGTCAGTGGACAGGGCAGTTTGGGGCTTTTTTTGCTATTAAGAACTCTGATAGGAGATAATTAGATATGAAATAATAACCCTGCCCTTTCCTGCCCACTCTCCTCGTGCTGATGCTCCCCGGAGACATCCAGGAGAGATTCTGGCTTAAACAGTGATGGAAAGCAAATTTCTGCAGAATATGTGAAACTTATACCCTTCTGGGGAAGTCCAAGACACAGGACATTACCGAAATAAAGCACGAGTGAGTTCAAATAGCGCAAGACCAACAGTGGCCAAGGTGGAATAGATGCACCACGTGGCCAGCAAGTCCACACTCCCTATCTCACCAGCTGAGACCTTTAGTCTGACCCATGCGGCAGCATTAATGTTTGCTGAATGGAGGACTGAAAAATTATGGACACTTTTCCACTGAATTCAGAGTGCTTTGGCTCACACTGACCCTACAGAAACAGGGTTATTCAAACTGCTATTTGTGTTTGAATAACAAATCAATATAACAACATCAATATAACACTTTAAAAGCCTACAACAGTGGTCAAAAATACTGGAACATGAACATTTTATTAAGCAAAAAAAATTCTTTGATGGACCAATGCTAAGAAACAGCAATGGATAACACCTCCCGAGCATCTTTTCTGCCTTCCCTTTGAAAAGCCCCCCTCTTCATATTACCCAACACTTACTTTTCCAGTATGGACATAATAACTGGAGGTAGAACCAGTATAGGCATTGGCAGGACCACTCTAGTCAGGGCCGTTTCTAGCAGTGCCTGAAAAGAAAAAACAAACAAAAAAACCCAAGACATTTAAAACAAATCTCAGGATGTACCTGTGCTGAGCAATCAACGCGTGGGCAGAGAATTGGTTTGGCTGGCCTTTCTTGTGTTGCATATGTGAATGAATGTATCAACACACACTTTCAACTTTGCTATCAGCTATTTGTATACAACCTATTTTCCCTCCATCGCTACAAACGATGGGCTGGAGCCCACGCTTGGTCATAAATGCAGTGGAATAAACAGAGACGCCTAATAGCTTCCCTGATTTTGCTTTATGTGACCAGAAGTTCTCCAACATACCGTCATATTCCTACACAAACATGTTAGGGCTGCCTGGGGGAAGAAAGAGAGGCCACACAACTGCCTGGAAGATGCTGTAAAGTGAAATATCTCGGTATGGGCTGAGCAGCAGCTTCAACCCTTCCTCCCTTAACTTTCAATTATGTGCTGGGGGAACGCAGCATCTAATTGCCTGCTCCAAGACTTGTTTCTGTTTTCTAATCACTGGTGGTTTATTGCAAAGCATCCTAACACACAGGGCTCTCCTCTCCCAGGAAGACACCCAACTGTGGAGCTACGTCCCTCCGCTGGTGCTTTCTCCCTGGCAAGATTCACCAGGAAACAGCAAGCAGAACAGCTTGGCAGCACGATACGTATAAATCCCCCGAGATGAGACGTAGAGAAGATCACGGGTGCTCTAGCAAGGTGTACAACCACCACTGTGGCTTCATCTACCTCTTCCAACCATCTTTGCCAACACCCACGTGGGATGCACGCCCAAGCACTATGACCACCCGTGGGGCCTCGGCAGATGTAGGCAGAGGATACTATGGATTTTGGATGGGAATGCTGACACTTATGCATATGGCCAGGCTTGAGAGCACTTGATCCTTCCAAACTGGGAGAAGGTCTCAGAGAAGCACAGATGTGTTAACTAAGGATCTGCCAAATTTTACACAACAAAACCCAGTACTAAGCTATTCGGGAGGAAGCATTGGGATTAGATGGCAGCTGAGCAGAAGTTCTCAGAAGTCCCAAATTCCATGTTTAAACTCCACCTAAAGCACACTTACAGTACCTTCACTTTAAATATTTACTTTCTATGTTGTCTGTCTTCCCCTTGACTATTAGGATGGAGAAGCAAAGCTGGGTCCTGAAGCCAGTTAATATAAGTGAGGAAAACTGGCTCAAATAAGTATCTCTGAGCCCTTCAACAGATTGTTTTAAGCTCCCTGTTAAACAACAATATGGAGAGATATTAGAGATCTCCCATTTCTTGCCGAGGACTGTAGATCTGTACATTAATTGCTGTCTATGAAGTGCCTTAAGAGCCTTGGACAGAAGGAGCGAGAGAAATGCCAAACATTATATTATTAACTCCTCTGCCTGGGCGTGTGCTTCGGAACATGCTTTACATTTCAGATGAAAGCCCACTTGGAAACAACATGCCTCAGACAATCAGATGATGCTCAGAAGACAAAACTATGTTAAGAAGGGAAGAAAAGGGAATAATTGCAGGCAGATGGCAGAGAGTAGAAGGTTACAGAGGAAAACAAACCAGGTGTTAACACACGGATAAAAACATCTGGCTACCCTCACAAAGCTTTAGTCAGCAATTGTTAATGCAGTTTTGATATGGCAAGGGTTAAAAAGCTACTCGTCTCGAAAATGAAGGCTTCCTCATTTAGAAAAAGGTGTAAGTTATCTTTGCTTCGTATTCAACATGAACTGCTTACAAGTTTCCACAAAGAAATCCTAAGGCTGTGAATGTATCAGAGTAGTACAGGATCTTCCTGGTGTCAGTCTGCACCCTTCCAAACCACCAAGGTCAGCCACCGAATTTGCCTGCATGACACGAGCCTGTGTCCCCCAGCACACTCGGGTTTGTGGCTACACAACCGCACGCATGGGTACAAAGCAGGCATTCAGTTTTGCCACTTCGTTCTTCCTGGATGATGGGTAAAGCTTATCTATTTCTAGGTCAAGTCATTGATTCCTACTGTGTGGGATTCGTTGAGCCTGAAGGCCATTTGTGTACAAGTTCTCCCAAGTGTTTGCCAGGAACATCACAGGTACATACGTGTTTTGCAGCAATTCTGGAAGACCCGACAATGTTTCCGTTATTGTCCAAAACATCAATTCCTTCTTCCAGCTCTGTGTGCCTCATCAGGACAACATTGCAGATATTGGCACTAGCTGAGGATGAGAAAAGCATGATGATTAGCAACGCAGCCCTGGTCAATACCAAATGCCAGGCTTCTGTTCGCCGCGACAGCCCTTCAGCTTTGCTTGCATCAATCTGCCAAGAAGTTTCTGCAAGTCAAGGAGCTACTCTTATACCGAGACAAAGATGTGATTCTTAAGAGAAAAATAATCAAGCTAATTTTCTTTTACTTGCAAAAGGATCTGCTGCCACAATCAGAAACGTATTGATGCAAAGAAATACCAGTATTTCCAGATGTTGGCCATGTACCCAACTCCCATAGTGATTCTTCTCCCGACATTTTGATCTACTAAGTCAAACATGTCCTTGCACCGGGCTACCAGTTTGTCTTGGCCAACCAGGCACTGCTGACTGACAGCTGTCTCTTCTAACAGTAGATCCCAGAGCTGGTTTTAACTCCCCTTACATAGCCAGCAAACAAAGTCTTCCTAAATAATGGAGGTTAGCAGGTACGATGGAAATACACTACAAGGGATTTCAATGAGCTGTGAAGGACAGCTTAGCTCTGAGCTCTTAAAGAGGACAGAACTATTTTCTTTAATCAAATAAGACAAGGTTGGGTTGTTTCCATGGACATGTATCCCATTAGTAGGGGTCCTGCTAACTATTTGCCCTTATTTCACATGTTTTAGCAGAAAAATATCTCTGTGGACTTCTTTTCTATTAGAGACCTGCTTGTTTGCTTAACAATATTTTTCTGAACTGTGACACAAACCAACAGTGCTTTGGGGGACTCTGGTTCCCACCATTCACATTTCCCAAATATCAGCCCCGCATTCCCAGTGGAGGCAGAGGCAGCTGTGGGACCCTTTCTGACAACCCCACCCCTGCCCAGCCTTCGGCTTCTGCAGCTTTCTCGAGGTGACCCCAAATTCTGTTCCTCAAGTAACATGTTAGAGTTGGGGTTGAGGAACATCCTTCCCAGATGCAGCTCCTCTCCAGGGCCCAGGCACTTCTTAATTTTTTTCCAAAGAAAAGCTGTTTATTCTTATAAAAGTTTTGGTTTTGATAAACCAGCATTTTCCAGCAACCCCACCACCACCACATTTTGTTGCAAACTTTCCAAGCAGAACTAACACAAACCCACTGTTGCTTCAAGTACCGCTGCTTCCAAAAATGTGTTTCTGTACTGCTTGATGGGTTAATATTCACTAATTAATCTCAATTCATGTCATATAACAAATGTCTAATTTTTTGAGGGTGGTGGGTGGGTGAGCCCTATACAAATACAGCTCTCTGCAATCAAGGATGATTTGTGGTGACAAATGCTCCTTACACTCGAGAATAAGAGGAACATACACACACGCACACTCTGTCTCTCTCTTTAATATTCAAACTACCGGACCACTCTTCCCATCTATCAAAATATCTGTGTTACCAACCTTTCAGCTCCCTAATCCAAGACATAAAAGAAAACAGGCATTTCATTTAAAGCAAGTTTAGCCCCTCGTTTTTTTTTTCTTTTTTAACACTCACATGCTCCATCCTTCTAGCTATCAGTCAAGACTGAACATATAAATACATGCCAGCAGAGATGCTCTGGCCAAGCCAGGATGCACTGGCACAAAGCTCTTGTGAGACTCATGATGCGGTGTCCAGACTTGAAGCTCCCACCACACCTAGATGTTTCTCCAAGTCTCTGGATCCTATTAGGGCTTCATTGACCAGGTCCCAAATTCAAAGCCTAATTCCAGTCCATTTGTCCGAGACAAGCAACTGTCTTAGCTGCTCCCATTCTGTTTCAGTAAAATACTGAGAAAGCAGAAAATGCTGTTAATTATGGGTAAACTTGGATTTTATGGAAGTCCCAAATACAGGGGGGAATGAGAAATAAGTAAATATATGCATAGACAATTTGATTTTTCAGAATTTGGAAAGAATTTATGATAATATAAGCTGGAAATTACTTCTGTGAAAATACTTAGTGACACAGGGGAAACTGAGTTCAGATACAAAAGCAACCCACTACCCTACTTCTATACGTGTATAAGCATCCTTTCTAAAACAGGGTGCTCTCCACACACTTAATACACCTTTGTGCACCACTTAAACACATTTAACAATCTTAACCCCACCACAAAAAAAAAAAAAAAAAAAAAAAAAAGGAGAAGAAATCCTTCCTCTTCCTCACCTCCCTTCCCTCCAACAGGTATCTTTCTACCAGCTTTAACTTCCTTTGGATTAGGTTTGGGATGCTACCTTTGGGGTTTTTGTGGGTTTTCTGTGGATTTTTTAGCCCCATACATCTGCAGTATAAAGCACACCATCACCAGTGACACCCCTTCCTGTCGTGACACCCGGGCTTGGGAAGAAGTGAGTAAACTGGGTTCTTCACAATAACCCTGGGCATTGAAGTCCTTCACCACCTACATCTCCAAGAAAGTGTCAAGCCTCTTCTTGTTCAAATTTGGGAACTGCAGCTCTCCAGAACGCAGCACCAACACAATCCTTCCCTTCTCCTGCACTGAAAACCTTCATGGAGAACAACTTCACCGCCCAGACGATGCGTTGGGGTGGCCGACATCAGCAAGAATCCCTTTTGCATCAAGCCACTGGGCATGAAGATCCTTGGCCACTTCCATGAGCTCTTCCACCCAGGATGGTTTATTGGACCCATCCCCTGGGGCTGGGGAGGATTTTTCGGACAGCCTATGATTTTCAGCTACTAGAAATTACCTTTGACGGAGGGTGAGGGCACAGCCCAGCCTCCTGGTAGCCTGCTCCAGTGCCACCGGGGATCAGAGCAATGGGAGTCTTTACCAGCTACCTGGGTACGTTCATGACTGGCCACAGTCTGTGTTATCACAAGTGAGGTCTGGAGGCCCCTGCAGATACAACTCCATGTCCTGCACTCATCTCGGGGTCCAGTGGTGAAAGTGGATTTCAAGAAGGAACCACTTTTGTTAAATATGCCCAACAGGCAGCATTTCTGCAGATATGGTTTAGTTTATTGGGCAAAGACAACTGTTACATGACCCAGAGAAGACAGACACAACATGTGGAGCATCTTTGAGGGCAGTAAGACCCATAGACCAGTTTTCCTAGTGCCTAGCCCAGCTTCCCAAGGCTTTACAAGACTCTTTATTGACATCCCTGCTGGGACTCTGGCTGTCTTTCACCTGAGCAGTAGCTGCACTTCCACAAGTCTCCATCTCTCATGATACCTCGAGATGACAGACCATAAAGTTTTGATGCATACCTCCAGTTTTCCAGTTGCTATCAACCAGCACAGCTCAGATGAGGTGGGTGGGAGAGGGAGGCAAGGCAGGGCTGGGAGAAAACTGCTTAATGGTAGTGCAGCAAGAGCTTTACACCAGTCTCTGGCTTTTCATGTAGAAAAGGTGAAATTCTGCCCTTTTGCTGGGAGCTGGCAGTTCAAAAGCAACAGGAAGACGTATCTTAATTAAACAGTTTGTCCAGGTCTACAAACCAATAAATTGCAGCTTTCAAAACCACAAAACAGCAATTAGTGGGAGGATTCCTGATGTCCTGGCATGTAACAAAGCATGACAGTACACAAATAAAATAAGAACTAGGGAATTAATTACAGGCTAAACAATTTAATTATGGGTCCTCAGTCAATGCTGACACAAGCGTAACCTCTTTCTCCTTACACCTTGGTATAAAAATAGATCAACCCGGCGGCAAAGACTTCCCATGTGTATCCCTGACTCAAACCCAGCCTTGGAGGTGCCTCCCGGGTCTTCCACTCACCTCTGGTGCCCTCCTGGTTATAAAAAAACAAAAGAAAGCTGAAACCCTCTAAAAAAATGTTCCAGGAAAGTTCCAGGAAAACAACATCCACAGATTCCCTTTAGATTCCCTATAGATTTGCTTCTATATAAGAAGCAAGGTGCTCAGGAAAAAGACTGAGTGCAACCTACAGACCACAATCCCTGTTACCCCCTGCTCTGCAAGCAGCTGGTTTTCTGGCAGAAAAAATGTTTAAAAGCCCCAACAACTCGGGGCCTTTATAAATAAACAAGCTGATATACAAAATTACCCTTACATCACCGGCGATTTATTTGCAGCTAAAGTAACTCATCATTTGCTGAACGTTGTAACCACAAGCTTCAGCAACGGCCGAGCCCAGCGCGTCCCTTCCCTCAGACACCGATCAGTTAGCTGATACAGTGCACAGGGGTTTATTTTGTGCTCCAACAAGCCAGCAGCAGCCTTAGTTCTTCACACGCTTTGGTCTTTTTTTAATCAGTGGCTCTTAGAAATCTGTATATTCAGAGTAAGAGCATTCCATTGCACTTTTATTGTAAAAAAAAAAATCCCAACGCTGCCGCTTATTCAAAGATTTGATTTGATGTGATTCAAACCAGATCTTGCAAATTAAATGCTCTTGAATTTGGAGGGTCGAAGACCAGTCAAAGCCAATTATTTTTTAAACTGTTTGAGAGTGGAAAGCACACCTTGACAAAGCTTCACAGGCTGCCTCTGC
>NW_010549069.1:9989-20049 GCF_000687285.1 Phaethon lepturus | reverse complement strand
CTGCTGAAATGGTGCTTTGCACCATCCCGTCGCTGTCTGTACCAACTCAGGGACCTGCTGCCAAGGGGACACGGCAGCAGTGGCGTAAAGCAGGAAGGCAGGACTTAGGCATCCACCCCATTGGCTTTTATTCACCGGTAAGTTTACAGCCAACATTTTGAATAAGGAGAAAACGCGTTATTTCTTACCGACTGCAGGGAATGGCACAAACCTCTGGATCAAGAGACGAGTGGCAGGGGTAAACTTGTTTGCTCTCTGAACCAGAACATTAAGGCCCACCTTTGAATAGAAAAAAAACCAAACACAAAAAGAGAAGCAGAAACATTTAGCTACGAGGAGCAGAGTAGATGCCACAGCTTGTAGACAGCACCAGAGCTATTTGTGGGGACAAATTGGGGTGTCTCCCCATGCAGAAGTGTTTGAAAATTAAAGCATCCCAGACTGCAGGGTTTAGCTGTGTTGGGTTCAACCCTTCATTCAATGACGAGTCGAACCCAACTGTTGGGCTGAACCCAGCTATTGGGTTTAAATGAGGGGTTAAACCCAACCATTGGGCTTAAATCAAGGGTTGAACCCAACTATTGGGTTTAAACCCTTTCCAGCCAAAAGACAAGCTAGAAATCACTGCAACGCCATTTGGTCATAGAATGGGTTGGGTTGGAAAGGACCTTAAAGACCACCTAGTTCCAACCCTCCTGCCATAGGCAGGGACACCTTCCAGACCAGGCTGCTCAAAGCTCCATCCAACCTGGCCTTCTGGAAATGCCCCCTTCTGCATTTTTACCCAGTTCACCGGCATTTTCCCCACCCAGCACAAAATCATTGGAGCTGGGGGTCCTCACCTGGATAGGAAAAAGCCAAATATCAGTGGTGGTGGTTGGCTCAACACAATTCATTCCTCCTCCCAGGGTCTGTGCAGACTACACCACCCCACTCCAATGTAAACATTTGGGCTATAAAGGAGCTATTAATAGAAACAAGAGATAGCAGGCCATTTATTATAACCATGGATCATTTTTCTTGTTGCCTCCTCCAACACTTGAATAATGCAGAGCTCTCCGCAATTTTGCAGGGATCTAAGTCATTGCGTATGTTAATATAAACAGCACGGAGGAGAGTCGCTGCCTCATCAGCTTCAGCGTGGTTGGATAATAGTGACAGTCAGAGAATTTCCATCAAAATTTGTTTCAAGCAGAACTGGGGTTATTAATTAAACAAACCTATTCGCAGGGAATGACTTCTGTCTTCAAATTACTCTCCCCTACAATATTTTCTCTTTTTCATCCAAAAAAACCCAAACATGCAAACAAAACCCAACAGCCCCAAACCGGGAATTTTAGGCCGAAAATGGAAGTCTTTAGCAATGCCTGGCCAAAAAGTTTTCAGCCAAAAATGCAGCAAAATTAAAAAAAAAATTCAGCCAAAGCCAAAAACCTGCCAGCAAATAGTGATTTGGGGGCTTTAAAAAAAAAAAAAAAAAAAGAAAAAGAAAAGCATGGGAGAACATATTTTGCAAGCTGCTACATTATACATGCATCCACAGTGCATCTCGTCTTTTTGGAGGCTGAGAGGAAGATGTTGAGAAGCACAACTGCTAGGTAAGCCCTGCATAAGCACGGTGCTGGTTTTCAAAATCCGGGGAGCATTTCCAGAGTCCCACGAGGCTTTCACCACGACTCCAAGCAGGAACCCTTCCTCCTCTTCTTGGCCACCGCGAGTCCAGCCCTGAGCCCAAGAAAGCGACGGCAGTTCTTCTTAGTCAGGGCAAGAATGAGGGTTTTGTCTTAATCTTCTTCCCTCTCGAAAATGACTGAATGATTATTTTTTTTTACATTTTCCAAGTTCTGGGAAGTATATTTGCAAAATCTGAATGCTTCCAGAAACTGTAAAGCAGTCTAAAATGGATGGCTTTGCGGAAAAGAGGAAAGAGTTTTGAGGAAAGAGCTTTGAGGAAGAGTAAAGCTAAAATAGTGTTAAGCCTGGCTTTGCTGGTGCTGCCCCATGGATTCAGGTATTTATAGCCTGGATACAGCACATCTGTGTAGATGACAAATTTGGTTGGGTTTCCGGCCTCTGCTTGTATGTTGATGGAAGGATTTGACCATGAAGTGGAAGAGCAGCAGTTTTTGAAACAGAAAAGATGCAGCCGAGCCTGGGAGAGAGACCGCTGTGAGGCTAGCGGTAATAAAAGCATTTTACTTTCAGATTCAATTTGGTGCTGCAGATGAACTCGCTCCTCCACTTACAGCAACCACCCTGCTGTGAATATGAAATTAAATGTTGCTATAGATTTAAATCTAATCTCCCAAATTCCCAACATGAGGACTAGATTTAGGAAACTAATGAGGGTTTGTTTTCTACAGTTTTGAAATTGCTTTAGCCAATCTGTGAACTCTTGCCCGCAGGTCACAAAGTGGGATGAGGGTAAACAGGTCAAGGAGAGCATCCAACAACGAGCAGGTACTCCTCAACCTCAGATCACTGTCAGCAAAAGGGCCATCAACAAGGAGAGCTTAATGAGTTTAATTCCTAGGGGCTGGCCAAAGAACACTGACTATCGAGGCAAATTCATCCCTAAGAAAACAACCGCAGGAGTATTATTATTATTATTATTATTATTATCATCATCATCATCATCATCACCCTGCCTACAGCCTGAGTCACAGATCTGGCACCTACAGCACTGTTGTTGCACAAACATGTAACAGAGAATCAGTGGGATTCATCACACCATAAGTCGTAGACTCAGAGAATCATTTATGTTGGAAAAGACCTTTAAGATCATGGAGTCCAACCGTTAACCCAGCACTGCCAAGCCCACCACTAAACCATGTCCCTAAGCACCACGTCTACATGTCCTTTAAATACTTCCAGAGATGGGGACTCAACCACTTCCCTTGGCAGCCTGTTCCAATGCTTAAAAACCTTTTCAGTGAAGAAATTTTTCCTAATATCCAATCTAAACCTCCCCTGGTGCACCTTAAGGCTGCTTCCTCTCATCCTACGGGCTCCCTTTGCAGCTCAGCACAGAGAAATGAGCCTTTTTAAGAGGTTTTGTTCTCCTCCCAAGACAGACATTTATGAGTGCTCATGTGAAATGTCCCCAACGGTGCCCGTTCATCCCTGCTGACTAGCAAAGGGGTGCAGCTCAGATGAAGACTTCTGCGCTGGAAATGTCTCAATGCAGGCAAGACAAGTGCTCCTCCTTGCAGCTGGGAGCTCTGGGCATGGATCTGCAGTACTGGTTTCAGTGCAGTATTGGTTTCAGTCCAGTACCGGTTCGGGATATTCCTGGACCGTGACCCAGATTACGGGACAAATCCAGCTTTTTCACATTGCCTATCTTTTTGAGGTTTCTTTCCAGATTACTTCATCGGTCTGGCTGAGCGAGCACCCCGACAAGCCAGGGGAAGCTGGGCATGGGGAGAAACATCACACCACAACTGCTGCTAGCATCCCGCAACACCGAACCCCGGCCAAATGCTGTCAATGGGAGAGCAACCTTACTCAGGGCTCTACTACACCTCCAGCAGCACTCTGCCCTTCCTCCCTCACCTTCAAACTCCAAGAATTCATGCTATTTGTTTTGCTACTAGTTTTGTTTTCAGCATCAACAACATTATCTCAGCAGAAGGACAGAGTCTCTGGTGTTGCTGTACCTGAAGCCATACCTGAAGTGTCTGGTACCATCAAACACTGTCACAGAGTGACTGTGTAATAATAAGCCAAGATTTCTGTTTCTTTTTCTTTTCCTTCTTGCCTCGAAAATTCTGACCTCATGTCCACCAAGACATGAATTTTAAAAGCACAGGAATTTTTTTAAAATCCCTGTGGGTTTTTTTTCTTTATGACTATTAAGATTTTTGAAGCCTGAGAGATGGCTTTTGAATGCCTGAAGTTGCAAAGACCAAGCCATTTGATAAAGGTCTAACCCTACACCTCTTAAACCAGTTCTAGAGCAGTAAATATGTCAGCAGGTCAAGCAGCTTAAGCTTCACTGAATTTGGACAGGGAATCTTTATTAAATAAAGGAATATTAGGAGTTCAGCAAGCAAAGTGGACACTGGTTGGTAGATGATGCCACCTAAACATCGCTGAGCAGCTCTCTGGACTTCATTAACTGCGTTGGTGAAATCTCCACTGATTTAAGGGAGTCAACTTTCCCAGGTTCCAGTAGCATTTGGGCAACCCTAACCACTGCAGTTGGAGTTGGCTGCTCCAAGTGACCTAGAAAGTCGATTTGGAAGGAGGGATTGGCTCCAAAGAGGCTTATCCTTCAACCCTCAAACCACCAGATTGCTCAATTAGAATGCTAATTGGATCCGATGAGTCCCATACAGCTGAACTGAAGAAAAGAGCATTAGGATAAGGAAGGAAAAAAATCGTTCATTAGGGCTGAGAGGTGAAGATGGAGGCAGAGAGATGGAAAACTGGGCTGTTTACCAACTGGAGCTTTACCAAGTCAAGGAGAACAGAATGGCGGAGTAAAAGGGAAGGGAAAGCAATAACAATCCAAGTGGAGAGGGAAGTTAGAGAGGAGCAAGAGTAAGGAAAGGAGGAAACTTGAGTCACAACCAAGATGACTGCAGAAGCGATGACTGCAGTAGCCCCACAGTTGGATGCTTCAATGGAAGAAAATGGTGTAGTTTTAAGAAAGAAGCAAGATTGCAGGAGAGGTATGAGCAAGAAGAGAGATTAATGCTGGTAATGAGACAAACTTGATTTGGCAGATGATGCAGAAAGGAAGATGGTGGAGACCCATGGCCAAGACAAGAGGCTGTTGTTTCAACATGGAGTTCTCCATGCATCTGGATCCTGTACAGAGGCAACACTGTGGGGCTAGGCTGGGGCAGAAGAGCACGGATGAGAACAAATTTGCTGGAAACAAAGACACACCAGTGAAACAAGAGAGAAAATGCTGCAGAGAAGCACAAGGAGTTTGGAAGGCAGCAGTTGGCAAGGACCCAGCAGTTGCTATCTATTCCTGAGCCCAGAGGCAGGGTGATGGGCACTGTGCACCTCCCCAGAGCATACCATGTCTTTGCCCCCACTACACCAAAGGCTCAAGGCTGTGCCTTTGGGAAATGGCTGCTACAGCTCCAATGATTTACAGGCTCGATGGAGGAATCGCCGGGCTGGGTTTCCAGTCTGAGTGACTATACCACTCTCTTCTGGTGTCTTCTGGTATCTGGACTTGGTATCCGTGAATCATTAGAGAAGAGGAGGTGCAGGAATGGGAGCTTTTGAGCACAGGTATCCAGATTTTAGAGCCAAGCACTGCTTCATTTAAAAACTTTAAGCAGTTTATCACCAGCTCCTCCAATCTACTGCGATTTTCCTCCTGCTCCTGGCTCCCCACCACGGTTCACCTCTGAGGAGGTGCCCAGCCATGCTCCATCCCTTCCCATCCCTTGCCCTACTTTGCACCGACTTCCTCTGGTTTCTAAGTGTTTCTTGACAGGCCTAAGTGGCGGATAGTCCTGAGGGCAGTGGGTGGCCTCCCGTGCCGTCTCACGAGCTGATTACAGGCATCACACCAAATTCGCAGGCTGTCAATGCAGCCGCTCCACATGGCTCACAAACAATTATCAAGGAGAAGGAGCTGGGATTAGAAAAATCCGCAGGGGCACCTCCACCTAGAGAGGAGAGTGAAAAATTGCATCCGTGTGTGAGTTGTGTGCAATGAGAGCTGGGAAGGAGGAACAACCTGTGGCCAGTGGCGCCGACGGCATGGGAAGGAGCAGGGTTGCTGCCCGTGCAAGGATGCTCTCCCTGCCCCAAGCTGCACGCAGTCGAGACTGAAAGCTTGCTCCAGCAAGCTCCTGCCCTTCCTGAACATGGGGAAAAAAAACAAAAATCAAGATCCTATTTTTTCAGTGCTCATGAATTTTGTAAGTGTAATGAGCCAGCCTGACTCCAATTTGTCTAATTAAAGTTCTTACATTCTCCTTCTAGCTTTGGTTAGACACCCTCAAGCATCACCTGGCTTTGTTTTAAAGGACAGAGGCATAAATGTAACTTTTTATTATCCTCACTCCCCAGCATCAGAAGATTTATAAACCTGCGTATCGGAGCAAATGTACCCCTTATAAATGGTATCAGCGATACCGTTCGCTGAGCTGTGGGAGTCAGGGCTGCAAGGGCAGGTATTGCCGAAGCCGACTGTGACACAACCATTACAATGCCAGTATTATTTTACAGCGATAATCCTAGGCTTGAACAGTCCTCACTTCTCAGCTTCCTTAGGATAAGAAAAGTAAGATCTTTCTGCTGAAATCCTACATGGCCGTGGGAATGCCTTTGGTTGTAAGGGATGTTTTCAAGACAAAGCACATTTTCACAGAATCACAGAATCACTAGGTTGGAAAGGACCTTCAAGATCATCAAGTCCAATCATTAATCCAGCACTACCATGTCCCCTAAACCATGTCCTGAAGTGCCACATCCACATGTTTTTTGAACACTTTGATCGTGCAAAGGCTAAGTCTTTTGGGAGGGAAATCCAGCTTGTCTAAAACTATCATTTTTGCAATGTCCATTTGTCCAGAAGCAGCCTCTGCTTTAATCTGATCTCTAAGACCCACACTGGACTCCTACACAACTTTTTTTTTTTTTTCTGATACAGCTAAATATAAAACTTAGGAGTTATAATTCCTGTGTAACCACTGTGCTTGACCAGTTCCGACTGCGGCTGAGATTCCTGCACGAATTATAATCTAAGAAACCCATGGGAATACAACCAAAAATCTCAAAGACAAATTGCAGTGTTTCAAGAATTCAGAAGCTCTGCAGAAACCCTACAGTAACAGGTGTCCCAAAAGAGGTGTATTTTCTTGGAAATAACATCACCAATGCTTCTGTACAGAAGAAAGTTGCCCCAGGATGACTTACTAAAACATTTGCATCAGAGAGGAGGAGGGATGTGAGTCCTGGAGCCTCTAGGTTTGAGTTTCTGCGCTGAAGAGCTTCCTACATCAGTCCCGACACCAAGTCATGTAGCTTCTGTCTCTGTTTCCCAGCCATGCAATAGAGCTGAGCGCCCAGCCCAATCTCCCAGGGGCACCTCAAAGATCTGCAGGGGCTCCCACACAGCGTGCTGGAGGCTACTGTAGAGCTCTGCCCTTTGCTCCTGTCCAAGTGATCTAGCTGCATTTAACTTCAGCAGCTTGTTGCTGGTTTCTCTTTGAAATCCTGTTGTGGGCTTGTGGGGGGATTCACCTTCAGTGGGCAAGTAGGCAGGAACGGCTGAGGGACTAACCTCCATCTTGGCTCAGCTGGTTGCCACCACAGGCTCACCTAAGACATCTTTTTCTTTGCCCAAAGCCACGAAGCATTCGCACACTCCATTTCTGCACAGCCACTGCAGGGACAGGAGGGGTGACAAGCAGCTGAAGGGAGGTAACATGTCCAACTGCTGCAGCAGTTCACTGGATGAAAACGTATCCAAACCCACAAACCAAGATCAAGAGCGTCAGGGGTCCTAAAAATGATCTGTGCGAAGCTGTAGACTAGTAGGAATGGGTTTTTTCCCTTGCAGTTTTCCAAGGGGAAAAAAGTATCATGGGATACCTCAGCAAACCAGATTGGGTCATTAAAACTGGCTTGTTTCCCTCCAGTTTTAGCCTACTTTGTTTCTATACATAGTCAACTTTAACTCCATATACTTTCAGAGTTTGTGAAAGAACCATAAGTAAGCCAGAGCATCACTAAACCATACTGGCGCTGGTTCCCCGCCTCCACTGGCTTGCCCGGAGTCAGGATTTAGGGTCAGGATGCAAGGAGGCATTTTTCCAGTAGAAAGACCTGGATCTGCCTGCAAAGAGACACTTTAAACACCCTCCTGTACGCCGCGACCAGCAGTGACTCCAAGGTGAGTCATTAGTAGCTGATAGCACCAAATTCATTAATGGCATTAATCACCTGATTTTTTTTACCCAAGGTTACCCAGTAAGGTAAGCCAAAAGGAAACATTCAAGTCCTGGGCATGCACATTTTAAGTATATAAGGATATATACTTATATTTACTTTTATATATGTAAGATCACTACAAAACATACAGCCTGGCTGGCAGTCATGGTTACAGGACATTGCATCTCTATCTTTTGTATAAAAGAAGACAAAACACCTACTTTTGTCAGAATTTAGCTCAGGTTGCTAAGTGAGAACAACGTATTTATTTGTCTCTGTACTGACAACACCATAAATCCCAAACTTGCACTTAATAAAAACCTTCTAAGAAGTTACAAACCCCGATATATTTGAAAGGGGAAGGAGGGAGCCTAGCTACTTTATTAGCTGGGGAAAACCCCACCGTCCCTCCACTTAAGAGGTGCCTGATCTCTCACATGTGTTTTTGCTTCCCCTTTCATCGGGGGAGAATCAAACCTCTATCACAAGTGGGAAGCTCCATGCCATCGTGCCTAGGCAGTCACGATAGACGTTCCCTGGTTAAGTTACATACAACTATATATATAAAAAACACACTCTGTATGCCTGCCAGGCTTGCTGCGGACTAATTAGAGCCCATCCTGTCAACAGGGGAGGACAATGCCAGCAGTACCGATGTACGTGGTACCTCCAGGGTACATGGAGTGGACAACAGATGGACAACAAGGTAATGACCTGGGCACCAAGCTGAGTGACAATACACTGCTTAACTGGGAGACGTCAGAGACGCGGCCAAATGGCACTGGCAGAAGAGAGAAACCCCTTGGAGAGTCTGCATGGGGTCTTCAGTATGACAAGGAGCAAGATTTGGAGCCGGTCTTGGCAGAACCTGAAGCCGCAATCGCAGAAATTAAAAACCTGATGCATAAAGCTGTGATCCAAAGGCTACGGAAACCAACGGCAGTAACACCACTGCTGGGAGACGCTTCGAGGAGGCGTATGGAGAAACTCGACGACTCACCACCATGGGCTCCAGGTCAGGCAACCCCTGGGCTAACACCACCGGTCTCTGCTGGTCTCAGCACCAGTGACAACCCAGGAACCAGAGAGCGGCTGCTCACAGCTGCTGTCCCAATCTGGTTTAATTTGCAGGCATTTAATTGCAGCTGCAGGAATCACTTCTGACCTCAAACTGAAGTAACAGTTTAAGGCCACAGGGCTGAGTCAGAAGCAAAAGGGATCTGCAATGCAGCAGCAAACTGAGTTTGGATCTGAAATTAAGAAACCTACTTATAAAATATTTTAAAAACAGTTATTAACAATAAAATTCGTTTTGCTTACACAGCTTTTTTAACCTTTTAAAAGCGTGATAAAATTAGCAGAGAGCAAGAGTGTGTGTGCGTGCGTCTGCTGGAAAGGTTTTCTGTATAATTACAAGCCCTCTGATCAGTATAGCTCTTGGCGCTAGAATATTTGGGGGGGAAAAAAAAAAAACACATTTAAAATATGCTTGGTCTTTCTTGAGTCTTTTTACTACTCTCTGCCTTTGTTTGCCTTGCTTAGGAAAACCAGCTGGTATTAATTGCGCTTCGTACACCACCATCATGAACAGCAGCCAGATACCAGAAAATAAGGCCTAATCACAGGAATCTACTCAATTGTTTAAAAAAAACACCACAAGACAATTACCGCTCAGTGTTCGGAAAAGCAGAAAAACGAGAACAATCAAAAGAAAAGGCAGGAAGGAGGCTGCTGTATGCAGAACGTGATAAAAATAAACTACAATCACAGAAGGAGAAACAGAAATCTAGGTTACTTAACGGTAATCAGACTCCTCTAAACATATTGTCTGCCGCAAGCGAAGCTCGGAGATGTCGCATGCTCGCGCAGAGCGGATAGCCCAGGTCTTGACACGTACCTGGTGGCAGAGATGGGGTAGAAGTGTCACGTAAGAAGTTAGAGATGGAAGAGATCTGTTATACCAGCCTTTTCACCTCTTTTCCCATGCTCAGTCTTAAAATTATACCTTCCGCTGTCTTTGCTAGCCTTACTTCAAGTGATTGTTTCACCCGAGTACTGCACTGAAGAAGAGATAAAATTCTGGACCTGGCATAGCTTTCCTTGCCTGAAGCTACGCTGTGAACTCTGTTGAGCTGGGAGTAGGTGGGGGAAA
>NW_010549069.1:0-9958 GCF_000687285.1 Phaethon lepturus | reverse complement strand
ATGGGGGGGGGAGAGGAAATGAAATATTGAAAAATATTGAAAAACAGAAGATTGATTCCTCCAAAAACTCATCCAGATGTAGCACTGGATCTAAGAGAGAAGCGTCACCTCCCTGACAGCAGTTACTCTCTCTCTAAACTGGGAAAAGAATCAGGTTATTTGCAAAGATTTGCTAAGACTTCTAAGTTTAATTGCAAGAAGCATAAAGTCAAAATCTGCTCTTCTATGCCCATGAGAAAGCAATTTGTTTGTCCCTCTCGTTAGATAAAGACACGGAGGGTGAAGACGATGGGAAGCACAATCACAAGTCAACTGATCTGTCATTTCATGAGCCTTCTCCCCGCGTCGCTTGCCAACTGCAAACATGGAAGGGGCTCGCTTTAATTAATATCGGGTCTCAGCAGACCACTGGAGGCAGTGGCACTTGTTTTCAGGTCATCTGGTCCTAATGGGCTCACACTGGGAGGTGATTTGTTGCTAACTGACAGCAGAGATCAGTTAATGAGGGCTGAGGCCTTACAATCCAACGTAATGAACCTCAGGGCTGTTCCTATATTATTTGTCATCATCATTTAAAAAAAAGAAAAAACCACAAACAACTGCTCGAGGAGATGCTGGTTGTTAATCCAGATATTTACAATATAAAAATCACTCCCTGCCCTGCAGGATTTTCTCTAGGCTGCTGTACATCAGGAATTGAGCACGCAATAAGCGGTGCTACGGATCGGGACACAAGCTATTCTGTGGTAACACACACATCGGTAGGGTCCCCAACAGCTCATCTACACGGGGACATTGGTGCACAGCGACCTCATCGCGTTTTTGCACACCCGATGTGCCACAGCATGCTCCGCTTTGGAAGCAGACCTCCTTCCAACATCAGGAAGGAGACAGTATGCATGAAGGCTGCTGCCCTCCCCGCTCCCCCAACCACATCGATGGATCTAAGGGAAAGCTCCTGCCTCCTCGTAACCATATTCTGGCCCTCGGAGCACCAGAGCTACAAAACCACTGCTATTGCAGAGCTCATGGCACTCTGCACATGCTGAGGGCATCCCAGTGGAAGCCCAGTCTGGTGGAGTCACCGTGGCACACAAGAAGGCAGCAACACCCTCTCGGCATCCACACCACTGAAGGAAGATTTCCTCTTGCACAAGCTTGAAATGCTGTAAGTACAGAATACCGTGGCATCATCTTCCCTCACGGTGCTTTTAAAACTGTCCCCGTGATGGATAGCCGAGGTGTGCAAGACAACCAGGCACTGGGGCTCGTGCTGGAGATGCACCTACAAGTTATGTGGACAGATAAATCTCAGCATCGTCTCAGCTCTTCTGCATTGGTTCAAAGCTTGTCGCTCTGTACAGACCACCAGCTCCTTCACCACCGGGGAGTAAATGGTACAACTAACGGAGGCATAGACCACCGCAGGACGAAGAGCTGATCTACCACCAGCAGTCTGATGAGCCACCCCCATGTCACCAGCGGTGACAGCCACCTGGTTTACTGCTGGTTTCACTGGTGGTTTACTCCTATTTCTTTTATCTACAAATCCCAGTGTAGTTTTTCACACTGCTCAGAGAAGAGTGTTTCTCACAGCACCACTGATGATCCCTTCTGCACTCTAGACCTATTGTTCTGCTTAAGCTCCTTTGCAGTCAGCCTAGGAGCTACCAGAGAGTTTAAAGACCTGCATCAGTTGTCCCAAGATGGACATCTTCGCTCGCCACCCCAGCAGTTTCCTTACCAAAGCCTGTCAGCTTCTCAGGGTAGCAAAACTGCAAACATCACTTCTCCGTGTCTCCTGGCCTTTATCTGCCCCTGTTGCCAAAATGGAGAGGAGCATTAACGCCAACAAGGTGGAACCAGTCATCATCCCTCTGCTGTAGCCACGCTGGGGGTTGGAAGGCAGATTGTGAGTGGCAGCAGTACATCAAGCTGGAGAGCTTTGCTTTGCTAATTCACAAGGTGGAAAAAATTCTGAACTAAGGACCAGTGAGGACAGTCACGCTCTCCATGCTACACCAGGAAACAGTGGGCAGACAACGGCTGCTAATGGAAGCACTGAGGTTGGTGGGATGGGGACTCAAGACTGTACTTCCGCTGCAAAAGCGTGGAGCTGGTGTGGACCCATCTTCATGGGGTTATGAAGTGTGGGAGCTCACACCAACGCAAGGCTGGTTAATTCTGCAGTGAGGGGATAACACAGAGCAGCAGTGCGGCAACCAGCGAGTAAGCCAAGCCAGCACTATGGAAAACTATCAAGCAGAAGCATATCCAATAAAACGCACAGCTTCCACTCAAAACTGCAAGGCACTTCACCAACTCTACACCCTTTGCTATCGCTGGTGCAAAGCGGTCTGGCAGCTGCAGAACACAGAGATACGCCTTCTGCAGGATTTCTGCTGCCCACTGTGGACATGATGTGCCAAACCGCTCACTGCCAGCTCCCAACCAGGAGCTCCTACCTCCATAGTTCTCCTAACGATCCACAGCCTGCTCTAGACAAACGTTTTACCTTGTAAAGACATCTAATCAAGCCCATGCAGCTTTTTCCCTGAAGGTGAATTGGGCAACCTGGGTACAAATGGCATGGTGAGCAGGGTGAGTGTTGACCTCTTCCCATGGCACAGTCTGTTTGCAGAAAAAATGCCTGGAAAAGGATGCCTGTGGCTTGAGAAAAGGGAAAAAAGTCTTGGCCAGAGGAAAAAAAAAAGACAAACTGTCATGGCACCTTTAATGTTCCAGCAGAATATGTACAACCATACATTTCAGAGGCTTATTTGAAAACCCAACATAAGAAATAACTTCCATAAGTTGCTCCTGAAAAATGTACCTGCTTCCTTGGGAACTAGCTGACCCTGCTAAAGATATCAACTTGTGCTTCTGGGGAATCCAAGTATTTAAAAGCCTGATGACTGCACCACAAGACCACAACTTCAGCAACTTTAAAAGCTCCTCTGTTACAGATTACTTCAGAGAGTACTTCAACACCATTTCCAGCTTGAACGCTGCCCACAGGTGAAAGACGTCATTCTGAGTGCTGCGGTTCTTTCAATTCAAGGAGCTGACGCTCCAAGGGAGTATCTCCAAAAGCCTCACTCTATTCAGCATGTCAGCTGTCACACCATCACCCTGCAGCCTCAAAGTCACTCTTTTAACTTAGACTAGGCTAATGCACCACCAGTTAATGCACGTGTGGATAATTTGAGTTCACCCAGCAGCAAAGCCACGGTGCAGAGACCCAGGCAGTGCACGGTGCAGGATCTACTGGAAGCCATCAGTGGTAGAAGTCTCTTTCTGTTGAACAATTTGGGCATGCACGGACAGAGACACCTCATGGTTAAAATATTTTCTGGTTATGTAGACTGAATTCTGTCAATTAAAAGATAAACACGCTTGGCAATCCAAACAAACATCTCAAAAGCACTGCAGTGCTACTGTAAGGGAGCAGTTACTTAGTAGTGAAATATAGATATAAAGTGTTACCCACTGCTATTGAGACAGCACTTATGACAGCTCCCAAGTAGCCCTGGATGAACTTGGATGTCGGAGAAGGCTTTGGAAAGAAAAACAAAACATATTTTCAATAAACAAACTTCTGGTTATTAAAATGCAACCAAGTTTTTTTGTTTGTTTTGTTTTCGTTTTATTTGTTTTAAACCAGAGACAGGTTTAATTTTGTCATATTGTTCTGTGACACATGGTCTGTCATCTAGCAGCGGCAAAAGCAAGGAAAATTGTAGCCTCATGAGCAAGGTTAAAGGGAATAGAAAATTAATTGGCATCATAAAATTATAATAATAGCAGCTTAAAGGAAATATGTGAATGAAAACCAGCAAATGGCACAAAATTAGCATTCTTATACACTAGTGATGAACCCCAAACTCTCCACATTAAATATTTGTCTTTGAAATGTTATCTCGATGAGCTGGATGGTTTCCAACTCAGCTTCCCGTCTAGAGCTTCCCACATCCCAACATGGGATAAATGAAGGTTAAAGTGATGGAAGAGAGCAGAAACAGCCCCACCACTTCCCAGCATTATTGCTGGTAGTGCATATAAAGTCCTTAGGAGACAGCAGTGTGATCATGGAGTCACCTTCTACTATCCAAAAACTCAGATACCATTTTGGTTTGTGCTCATTTACGTATCAAATTAAACCATTTCATACCAGTTAGAACTATATATTGGTTCAGCTCAAAAGCACTGAGCGTTACTTATGTGCCTCAAGTGATTTTGAGATCCTCATGCCATTTGCAGCCGAGGTTTAAAATGGAAGTCTACACAGGAGAATGGCCAATCTATAAATTCATCACAGTGCCAACTCCGGAGTTTCTATTAACAGTGAAGAGACAAGACTTATGTTTCCGTGTCAAAACAGACCTAACGTGCTGCACGCGCTGCATATGTTGGGTCTCCTCACCTTTGTCGCGTTGCGGTTTGCATAGTTGACGCACGCATTGTGGCTCTGATTCAACCACTAAAGAGGAAACAAGAAGAGACAGGCATAAACATAACTTTGAAAAAAAAAAATCTAAAAAATCTATAAACGTGGGAGTGCGGCGCGAAAACTCATCTCCCTTCGGACCTGCTCGCAACTTGCTCCCTCTTTTCGAAGGCTCGTGCATACCCTACGTCTAAGCTAACTCCCTTTGAAGCGAGGGACAGAAATCCCAAGGCACCCAGTGCACGGAGGGCGGCTCTGCTCCCCTGTATGGTTGATGTACAACCGCTCTCCTGGCCCAACCCACCTCAACCTAACACCTCGGTGCTACTAGTCTTTATTTTTGCCAGTACTAAACCCATACTGCTGTTAAGATGTAGCCGTAAGCCCAGCAGCCAGTTTGTCTGGCATTTATTAATCTCTGTGGTTCTCAAACTGGGAGTCATAGGAGGCTTCAGCTGAGGAACAGGAGATGAGCAGATGTAACATCTTAGGGACACGGATGCCACTAAACTGGTATTTCTTTCCACAATGTTTTGGAGCAGGATTTGTCACCAAAACAGTGTGGTAGCAACTGGGGATGAGTAGCACCATGCTCCTAAAGGGTTTTACCCACAGCAGCTGTTGGCAATATAAAGAAAATGATAGTTTCTGTTCCCAAAATACCACGTTCCCAGTTCAGAGCGTGTCAGAACTGGACTCTGCTCCAGCTGTGGCCAGAACTGAGGTGTGGGAGGGAATAACGGGAGGGTGAGGAGAGACAGAGTGAAATGAGGCACTGAAACACGGGGATCAGCCCAGTCACTGCCAAGCCCACCGCCCAAGAGTATGTCTGTCCTGCTGACCAGCTCTCTACCTGGAACTTCAGACCTAGCAAACCCCACTTTTTTGTTTTCTTTAAATAAAAAATAATAATTACAAAGTCATCTTGCCAATATGTGCTGCAAATCTGCCTCAATTTTCCAGATGTGGGGTTTTTTTTAACCCCCACAGCTCACATCTACATTAGCAGGTCCACAGGACCAGGCTAGAGCTAACCTGAAACATGTACATTTTGGGCATCAGCAATATCTACTTGCCGGTACAAGCCTGCTCCTAGAGGACCTAGCGCTTGTAAATGCAGTAATACTCATCGTCCCTAAATCCTATGCTATTTACCTGGATAAATCTCCTTTTCAGAGAGATGTAGACAGACAACTTGTCCTTTATCTAGAGTTTAAGCTGTCTCTAGGTTGAAGACCTCCCCACTACCCGTTTCTTGACTCCATCGTCTTCCCAGGCAGCTGCCTGACACCCTCCTGAGCTTTTTAGGCGATGCCTCTCTAGGTTGCTATTCCTCCTACTTGCATTTTTCAGAAAGGGGTGACCCGTGTGCCCATCCCGTCAGCACGAATGGTGGAGGGAAGAGTTTGAGAACCACTTGTCAAGCGGCGGTGGCCCACGTGGGCTTCGGTTGTTGAACTTGCCTGCTAAAGCCTCCCTCGAGCGGGTTCATTTCAGTTCGGCGTATGAAATATTCTTTCTAGTTTTAAAAGGATTATTTCACCCTTTTAAAGCCGAAAGCTTCTTCCAGCTACAATGTGATGGTGGGAATAGGAGCTCTAGATGACTCCAGCCACTGCCCCTCTCCCAGCATGTAAAGCCACACGACCACAACTTAAGTTAAATACAACCAAACCACAAGTTACTGGCACATACCAATATATTCTCGGTTCTGCAGTCTTTCTAACATACTAGGCAGATCCCATTCTGCTTTGATATTTCTTAACTGCATAATTCTCTATCATCACTTGCACTGTAGACAATAAAAAGGCATTCACAACTAAAAGTAAGTCTGAAAATAACTTGTTCTTTCATTTAAGTTAGTGCTGAAATTATACTTAAGTGGCGTGTTTACTATGGATATAACTCATTCATGTGAACACTTCCTCCCCTTACTCTTAATTCCCAGAATTTTCATGGGAAATAACACCAACACCTCCCTACACACATACTTTTTTCCCCAAAGCTCCTGTAGCACACTGATCACAGAGGTCTCTGCCTTTGCAACGCACAGCTATTCCCGACATTCCTGGGCACGGGGCCTCCCCGTGCCCCCAGCCCTGCGTACATGTTCTACTTCCAACAGGAATTCACCAAGGAAGATCCCAACTACTTGACAGGGTGTCTTCAAAGCAGCAGATGTTTGATCTTAAGGACTTACATTTTCATGGAAGTACACACTGTGCAGTCATTTACCTGTACAAAATGGGTCCAAAAAGCTGATTTTGAGATCACAGGCTATTTCGCATCTCCCTCGCGATGGCATAAATTGCTGGGTGCTGGAAAGCGACCCAGTAGTTCGCTTACAGCCGATTCCTGACCTACCAAACCTTTCCCTGATTATATCCAGCCACATCATCCCCCTAGTAACTAAAGCATTGCCAGTGCAGAAAAGCCATGTGCCTCAGTTTGTCCTCTAGACACAAGTCAACTGTTGCTTTCCCTTCCATCACGTTCTCCACCCATGCAGTACACGGCGGCAGATGAGCGTTACCTGCCAAAACACAGTGGATGCCAGCGTCTGGTTGGGCAAGAGAAGACCAACAACCTGCAAGAGAAGAGATTTTTCTCATTAGCAAGTGCATTGTTGGTTTGATCTCAGTGCTCTTCCAGGCAAGCAGACAGAAAGCTTATTTCTAATGACTTGAATAAATTATCTTTATTTATGGCTTCATTTCATTGTAGTTATGGAACTTCCCTTCAACCTATCATCTCTCCAGTGGTGAAACTGAGTAACGTAGCTGCCCGTGAAAGCTTTGCATCTTTAATTATTGCTTGCAACACACCTCAAAAAGAGTCTGTCAGCAGATACCGTCCAAAGATTAGTTCATTAAAAAATAATCAATACTTTCTGGAGTATAAGCAAACATTGCGTGAATGCAAGAGTTCAAAGTTGTTACTATTGGTAGTGAAGGGGGTTTTCTTATTTTCCTTTGGCTCATTTGCTGTTTCAAGCACAAGAAAGAAGTCAAATTTGAACATCTGAAGACAGGAGTGCCACCTGGAAGCACATGTGCTCCTGCTTGGGAGCCTAAATTTTGTTTTAAGAGAAGAGAATTGTCGATGTGTCATACTGTGAGCTGTGAAAACTCCTGCTTGTGTTATGGGCTCTGGCTGACGACCACTGTCTCCCAGAGGCTTACAGCAGCCTGTCCCAGCACAACTGGCCAGATGCTGCCCGCTGCCGCATGAAAGTGTGATGCCACGGGCTTTGCGAGGTCACCCACCGCAGCACCCGAGGCTGCACACGTGTACGTCGCCTATGCAGTCCTGAGAGCATCCCTGGGACACGTTTCAACATAGCACATCGGCACGCCCTCCACAGGTCTTTAAAGGCCCCGTCTCTCACCCACAAGGCAGCACTGCCAGACTCCTCCCTACCTTGGTTTATGGCAATCTTTCCTCTGAAAGCGTAAGAAGCTGAAGAAGAGGAAAGGGACGCAAAGCAAGGGGACTCTCAGTGATACACCCAACAAACACGGACAGGAATATGAGTTCCTGGGTAAGAAACAGTTAAGATGAGATACTTCCTAACATCATTGCCATCTTCTCCCCTCCTGCACCTGAAAGGCCTGATAGTTTCTGAAGAAGATGAGCTGCTTGTTGCAAAATCACACTCGCATCTTTGTTAAGGGTATAAAGACTGAACAACCCCCTTTAATTCCAAATACATTTATTTTCAGGACGCTCATGTGAACTGAAATGTCTCCGAGGCATCTGGGCAAGAAGGCTGTGAGTTCGTTAACAAACTCAGACCGTCTTCTGCACCATTTTCTTGACATTTATTCCTAAGAAGCTGAGAAGAAAGAAAACTTCCCCATTAGAGGAGGGAGAGCCTGCCGCAAGGAGGGACAAGCTAAACCCAACTCTGCACATCTGCAGCAGCATCAGTTGAAGAGGAGGCAACTTCTACGCTTAAGGACA
Source organism: Phaethon lepturus (assembly GCF_000687285.1). Classification (NCBI taxonomy): domain Eukaryota; kingdom Metazoa; phylum Chordata; class Aves; order Phaethontiformes; family Phaethontidae; genus Phaethon; species Phaethon lepturus. Next base: position 1,548 of record NW_010549069.1, on the reverse strand, counting down.
TAAGAGAGAAATAACAACAAACAAAAGGGTAATAGGGTTGGGAGGCCTGCTTTCATTTACATCTTCTTTCCTTTCTCCCCCTCCTCCTCCAGCTTTTCCTCCTACAGCCTTTCGTGAAGTTACAGCTACTTCGTACACTGGCCGAGTGCCAATCTGTGCAAGTTACACTAATTTACGGCTTCCATTCAATATGCGCATCTTGTCATTAATTACTCCGTTGCCGGTCTTAGCCAAACGAATTCAACAGGCGATGAACCTCCTCACCCCAGGACTGACTTACACCCCAAAGCCAGCGGGCTAATGAGGCTCTGGAGGAGAGGGAAGACTGCAGGCAACTACTTACATTGTCAGCTGAAGCTGAGCGCCGAGAAAAATAAGAGAGGAAAATAAATAAATAAAAAAGAGCACCCAAAATCTGTATGACTGAAAGAGGCACGTTTAAATGCAAACTCTCCATATGTGCAAGAGTCTGTCAAGAAATGTACAGTTTCACTTTTAATTACTTTCAGGGGAAAAAATAACTAAGAAGGAAAACAAAATAAAAAAAGCTTCTAAAAGTACCAGCTACAAAATTTCATTGCCTATCAGGTGTGAACCGGCCCCTCGTGGCCCCAAAGCCAGGGCTAAAGCCACCGCTCGGTCATCTGTCGGCTCTGAGCAGCCTCGCGGCCGCACTTGCATTACAAGTTGTCCTCTTGCAAGCCCCACGTCCTGCCTCGTTCGGCAGCAAGAGTCATCTGCGAGCCCATGCTGACACCAGGGTCTCCTCGATGCGCTTCAAAACCTCAACAAGACCCCCACCCTCCCCCTTTTTAAATAGTTGGGGGAAAAAAGGGTGCTTAAAGCTGTGGGTGGCAGCTGGGAACAGCAGCACGGCTTCGGCTCCACCTTCGCTGCCCGTGTCTTAGGCTGAATTTCCTAAACGCAGATAAATCTTCCTCCTTGGAGCCTTTCATCCTCGGCTACAAACGCAAACACGGGGTAAAGCAGCCACCCTGCACATCTCGCCCCTGCAGCGGAGGGGGATAGCGCCAGCGGCTGGATTTGCTCTCTCCTGGGATGAAATCGAGGTGGGCAAACACAGATTCTCCCTACACTTACATATCCTCCATCCTGTCCTCACTCTGCCACTGCATCCGATTCTGCGGTGGAACCATAAGCCTGAGCACAGAAAGGACGGAGGCTAAAAAGAAAAGCGAACGATTGCAACTTGGGGAAAGAATAAACAGCCACAGGATTTGGTTGTGTCAGGGGAGTAGCTGCTTCGGCCAGAAGAGAAACAATTCTTTTCAGCAAGACCTTAATCATTTTCACCATGAACTAAACCATACCGAATTATTTTCTATTAGCTATGGGGGGCGGGGGGGAAACCCCACAGGTATACAGGCAGCATCGTGTATTAACTGATAGGCAGTAAAGCTGTTAACAGATAATGGGATCAGGTCTCCACCGGAATCTGTGCAGGGTGTTTAACTGACCCCCCGAACACCGGGACAATCGGCACGGGCGCAGGGGCACGCCGGCAGCGCTCTGCGGGCGAGCGCAGCC
>NW_010549068.1:2299-4997 GCF_000687285.1 Phaethon lepturus | reverse complement strand
TCGTCCTGCGTCCACGCGCTGCCGCTCCCCCTGAAGCCGCCAGATGAAGCACGGACCCAGACAGGGAGTAGCTTAAATATTTTAGGACTGTGTTCACCTGAACGGGAGCAATTTTGTTCACAACACGGATTTCTGCCGGGCTTCGCTTTAAAAGCGGCGTAACACGCGTGCCATCACTGCGCAGAGCAAGTCCAGCAGGCGTGTAATTAACTACCTCGGAGATTAATGTCGCTATCGAAATACGGACGCACTTTTCGCACGTCCCTGGAGGTCACCGGGTGATGAGATTTGGAGTTACCGAACGGTTCAGAGGTCAGTCACCACAGAGGGGAAAGCTGCTAAGCCTCCCCGAGGGCTCTGGGTTGAAGACAGGAATTGCACAAGAGTTACCCTCCCGTCAGCGGCCGTTTACCCCCACCAAGGAGACCGAGATTAATATAATCACAGAGTTAGCCCCCAAGGAAAAGCGATAAAATAGAGCGTGGCTGCTCCCGGGTGCCCGTTTCCTCGTGCGCGTCTTGCACCCCCGTCCCCGTCATTCCTGTCGCTCTGCCCGGGCCGCCACCGACGTACAAGTAGTAGAGACAAAACTGTCATTAAAAAAAATCGTCACCCAAAGCACACCCAGCTTTGTGTGGGGAATCCTCTCCCCCCAGCTGCCTTCCAGGCACCCCCATCCGTCGCGCAGCCCTCCCCGTGCTCTCCGATCCGTCAGAAAGAGTTGAAACGAAACATTTTTATTGATCTCAGCTCTCCGTTTTGATGCCCTGTGTTTCTCACCGGACTTTTCCATTCCATCTGGGCCCAGCGGGCTGTTTCCCAGGTGTTTCAGACACCAGCGTAACCTCTTTGTCGCTGCCCTGCGTTGCCCAGAACAGGGATAATTTTTACGCCCTCGCTGCAGCAAGCGCTGAGTCCACGGTCTAGCAAAGCTGTCTCAAAATGCCTCTCTAAATACTTGAGGAAGAGGCTGGAAAAAGAAAAAGGCATTCGGGGAGGGTCACTTGCAGGGTTTATGCTTAGCCCCATGCCGGCTAGGACAGGATTTTGGGGTGAAGGAGCATTTAAAATAAAGCAGCGTGCACCAGCGTGTGCAACGCCTGCAGAGCCAGCAATGCTGAGTGCCCGCTGCCGTGATTTAAGGAGTAACAACAGTAATAATACCCCAGCACCCATCCATAACAAGTATGTGTGTGAATATATCGGAGCAGGGCAAATTAATTGGCGCGTCTGGATCCGGGAAAGGCAGAAAGGCTCCCAGGTGAAGGTCCAGCTTTTCAGGTCCAGACTCGGGCACTGCCATGCCTCTTTTTTTTTCTGTCGTGCGGACTGATCCAGTATTTCTGCTGCAAAATCCTCAGCGGTTCTGCCAAGGCTTTGGGGGGGATTGCTAAAAACTGAGGAGCAATACGGATGCGCTCTTGGATACAGCAGCCAGCTTAGGTGCTGCCTAAAGAGCCGATTCTGGAGACGTTGGCTTCGGGCTGGGATTTTAGGGCACCAAAGGGGTTCAAGGTGCTGGGTGCGTGGGGGGGCACTGGGCACAAATCCCAGCCTCAGCCCCGAGGAAGTAGAGGGAAATTTTGTCACCGGTTTTCCCCATGGCGACCCCAAAGCCTGTCACCCCGCCCTCATAGGAGCCGTCCTCTTCCCAAGAGCGCTGAGCTCGCTCTCGGAGCTTTTTCCAGGAAAATCAAAGGTCTTTTATTATGTTCAGGCTCTGCCTCACAGCTTGTTGCCGAAGGGGTCTTTGGATTCCCCTCAGGCACTTTGCTCCTTACAGAACTTACTGCTTTCCCTCCGCTGAACAGAGCCAGAGAAACCCTGCAGAACTAGCTGGTGCCACGGGCGAGACCTCTAGCACGAGCATCCGCGTGCCAGCGGTACCCGCCGTGCCCCTGAGCATCCCAGGGATGTTTCGGGGTAGGCTTTGGTCCCTGTTTCCCAGCCCCTTGCTCAGCAGGGAGGAAGTTCCCAGAATACCCAAATCCGGGATGAAAAGGCCCCCCCAGCTGCCTGCAGCAGTTTGGGGGGTTCAGGTGTTCGCACCCCCATCTCTCCCCCCTGCCCTAAGCAGCCCCGCAGGCGCAGACCCATGCAGACCTGGGTGCTACTCTGCATCCACGCCTGTTTCCCCAGCTCCGAAATCAGGGCGATCCCCGGAGCGAGGTGGATCGCCGCTGCGCGCCGGAGGTCAGCCCCAGGCTGCCCCAGGGGCTCTCCCGCAGCCCAGGAGCGGGTCACAGGCGATTTGCTCAGCGCCCCAAAATCACTTTAATTCCCCGTTTCCCCGGCAGTACCTGCTCGGGGACGAGCCGAGCACCAGCAGAGCCCATTAGCACTCAGCGGCGTTCTGCTGCTCGTTCTGCTCTCCTTCCCTTCCCAGAATCAAATTAAATCTCTTTTATTAGTTCTCTTTTTGTACACAACTCCTTGCACAATTAGTGAATAATTTTCAAGAGCACAAACTAATTGCCTTGCTCTGTCCTCACCCTGCAAAGCTTTTTGCTTTCATTTCGCTTTCACTTAATTTTTATTAGGATCAAGAGAGAAGAGAAACTCAACCAAACCACCGCTAACAGCAAGGCAAAGGAGCTCGGTGCTCCGGAGCGGAGCTGGAGCCTGGTGAAGGCTGAAGAGGACCCACAGGAAGCTTTTCCCGTAGCAAATGGGTCTGTGCTCTGGTGTCCCAGTGCCG
>NW_010549068.1:0-2268 GCF_000687285.1 Phaethon lepturus | reverse complement strand
CGCCGCCCAGTGCTGCCCGGCGGGGGGCCTGCCGTGGGACGGCTGGGACCTGCTAGCAGCTCGTCTCCTTCCGCTAAGACACAAAAATCCTCTCTTTTTATTAATTCTTTTATTAATTGCGTTCGCTCTAGGCTCGGTTGGATTTTCACTGCACATCAGTGCTTTTGGCTGCTTCGCTCTTGACCCGCGCCCCCGAGCTGCCTCGGCGGGTCACGCTCGGATCCGGGACGGCAACACCAGCCCCGTGCGGGCTTGGGGAAGCCAAGGGAACCCTTGGGAACCCTCCCTCCCGCCGCCCCTTTTGCACACCCAGGCACATGCTGGCTGTACCTACAAGCAAGATATTTGCTGATTAACCGTCGCCTGAGTTGCCGTGATTCCAGCGCAGGTTCAAAACGAAGGGTCGATGCTGCCCGTTCGCTCTGATAGATTCCTGAAGCTCTGGGGACCCGATCAATTGAAGGCGACATAAATCACACTAATTAAACTGTCCCGAAAGCAGGTTTCGCAGCCTTCGCGGCCGGCCGCGGTGTGCGGACGGCCCCTTGGCAATCCACGCGCTGACCGCCGGCTCCCCGAGCGCGGCGGCTGCTGCGCGTTATCCCGGGCTGCGCGATTATCGCTTTAAAGGCTACCTGAGGATTTCACGTCTGACTCCTTGGGAAACGACGATGAGGATGAAGCCGAGCGCGGCGCTCAGCCCGCACCGCCCGCGCGGAGCACCCCGGGGGGAGAGCTCCTGGAGCCGCTAGCGCTGCTCTGCTGCCGTCATCCATATTCTGGGAAATATCCAGTAAAAACCACGTTGCTTGCCGTTTCCCGCCTGCGCGTGAGGTGTTTTTATCCCTGTTAAAATTAAGTTAAACCACAGAGCGAGCAGAGAGGTGCCGCACAGAGGGGGCTGTCGCGGGAGAAACGTGTTTCCATCCGATATCTTGCTGTGCCGGATGTGCTAAATACAGACAGAATCACAGAATCACAGAATCGCTAAGGCTGGAAAGGACCTTCAAGATCATCAAGTCCAACCATTAATCCAATGCCATCATGTTCCCTAAACCATGTCCTGAAGTGCCACATCCACACGTTTTTTGAACACAGCGTCGCCTTAAAGCCGCTTCTCCGAGCCAGAGACCCCAGCTCACGCCTGGGGTCTCTAAGAGCTTTTGCAAGACAAAAAAATGAATAACGGAGCATCGTTTGTTTAATCGTTAATAGCTCCCAGATAAAAGATAGTTGCCGTTCACATGGGGAAGAGAGAGCATGTGGCATCACAGCTTGGATTGCTTTTCCGAAGCGCTGAGCATCCAAAGCCAGGGCTGGGGAAGGAACGGGAAACCAGAACATGATTTTGCAAAAGCTACTGATGTTTCTGAACGGTTTTGCATCGGGCCCTTTCCAGCGCTGACTGGGAATATCTTCTCGCCTGCTGCCTGCCCCCGCTCTGCGCTGCATGCCGAGGGTTCTCGCCGGAAAGCTGAAAATCAAAATCTGCACGGTTGTATTTGGGTAACCAGAGCTGAGACGGTATTTCAGTTTTCCTGTTTTCCCTGGAAATAGGTATTTCCCACGGAAACCTGTGGAAACGCTATCCTGCTGGATATCTCCTATCTCCTTGTGGAAACCCAAGTTCAAAACGGGATGGCTGAATTTCTCAGTGCTGCGCCCAGCCTCAACCCCCGCAGCACACGCCTGGGAGGCTTCGTGCTCCAGGTTCACCCAGGTGCCTTCCCTAAAAGGTCCGACCTGTTGCTCCGGGCTTGTCCCACAGCGGGTGGAGAAGCAGGGCCCCTTCCAGGGGACGTGGGGACCTCCTGGGCCACCCCCTGCGGACCCCGGGGTGCAGGAGAGCAGTTTGGCAGAGCAGGTTGGGGTCTATGGATTTTATACTTAGCACAGCGCCTGTGGAAAGGACGTGTGTAAATGGACCGTCTGGATTCGCTTTCTTCCCCCTTCCCTTGCGTCAGGCCCACCTTGGGTTATCTCCAGCCTTATCATGAGGGGGTTTGCTCCTGCCAAGAGAGCTGGATGTTACAAGCGTCCTTTGAATGTGCAATCACAGCAGGCGACTCCCCTTTCCCTCCCTTCCCGGGCGTCTGACTCGGGATCTTGTCGATGATTAAGCTCAGCGCCTCATAAATTATGTTTCACCAAATTGCTACATTAATAAGGGGCCGTGTGTTCTTGGAGGATCATTAATTATAGATATGTTTTTATTTCCCCTGCAAAATTGCCCGTGTTCCTCGCTGGGTTGATTATGCAGCCGCGCCG
>NW_010549067.1:1404-12109 GCF_000687285.1 Phaethon lepturus | reverse complement strand
ACGTGGAGGCTGATTTCAGGAGGAGGCGAGAGGGCTGCATGTCCTTTGGGGGACGAGTGGCCTTCGGGGCGAGGCTCCATCACCTGTGGGTGACAGGTACCATCTCCACAGCCTTAAGGACGCTTTCAGCTTGCCCAGACCCTCATGTCACCCCCAGCCACTTGCTTTTTTCCACGGTACCATCTAAACCAGCTCAAGAGCCAGCAGGAGCCAGGCGGGCAGAGCAGAAGCCGTGACACCCCAGGCACGTGCACTGCTAGCCACGGCTCGGGGACCCGGCGGCCCTGGAGGCGACGAGAGCTCCCCGTCTGTCTCCCTGTGCCAGCTCCCGCGCTTGGGCCCAGGAGCCCGCCCAGGAGCCAGGCCCGGGGCTCTGCCCTCTCTGTGTCAGCCTCAGCGCCGGAAGAAGGCGACGTGCCGGATTTCTTTGCAAAACACCACCTTAATTTTGTCACATCAAAAGCAGCAGCAGCTCTGCCGGGAGCTGTATATATAGCTTTGTGGTTACTGCTTCCTGCTCAGAGCAGCTCGCCGCGGGCTCGCTGCCGAAGTCGGCTCCCAGAAAGTATTTTTGTGCATTAGCAAAGCTCGTAGCCAAGCTATTGCTTCACAGCTGCCATATGGCAGCAGCAAGCCACGCACCTCGGGAAGACCCGGCCAGATGTTCTCCCAGCAGCCAGGCAGGTCTTGCAGGACCCTCTCCCAGTGCCTGGCAAGTCTTTCCTGGTGCTGCTGAGCAGCTGTGACCTTCCTGGTGCGCAGCTCGGCTTCTGCAGTTTGCAAGCCAAGGCTACCAGTGAAACGGCACTTGGCTACCAAATAAATGTTTGCTCAAGTTTTCTCGGTAGCAAGAAGTCAGGCAGGCAGCTCACGGCACTCAGATGCTACTAAGCTCCAGGAGGTCTGAGACTGCCTAAAACTCACTATACTTTTGACCAATACTATATTTTGGCTTCTCAATCATGTCCATTGGCGAAAAAGGGCAGGACACCAGTGCCACAAAGTCCACCCAACTGAATTTCCCAAGGTGGCTGCTGTGCCCATGCCATGGCTCTCCCAGCCTCTCACACCTGCATGGAAATGCATTGTCAGGGTGGGGAGGGAAAACACAATTGAAGGAGACTGAAAACCAAAAAAAACCCTCAAAAGATAACACCCAGCCCTCCCCGCTGGCTTCAGACAGTGTCCCCAGGTCCCACCAGCCCTCTGAGCCACCAAGAGGGGATGTTAGGTGCCACGAGTTGACAGGCTTTCGGCAGAGTGGTTTGCAGGTGTCCACCCTGCAGAAATCCCAGGGTTTGAGAAAGTTGGAGTGAAATGCCCCATGGGAAGAGGTTGTATTGCCTTCCACTTGTGGGAAAGAAAAAATATATTTATTTTCTTTATTCTTTGTTTTTTTCTCCCCTAGGCACAAAGGCACAGTTACTGCTGCAGCCCTCAGGAACCTGGGTGCCCTCTCCTGCTCTCCAACAACTTGGGGCTGCTCCGAAGGGTGGTCAGGGCAGGCCCCGGAGCCAAGGCGCTCCCCACACCCAGCAGCCTGGGGGAGCAAAGAAGCTCCCCTGGGAGTCAAGCACCCTGCCCAGTGCAGTGCTCTGGGCCCTGAGAGCCAGTACCAGATCCCGCGGCATCGGTCTCATCCCTGCAGCTTTACAGGGACAGCGAGGTGTCCCTGGGAATATTTCCCCCATCGCCAGCCCCGGGAACAGCAAAGCACTTCCTCAGGCTGAGCACCCACGCAAGGGATGCTGTGGGTGCTGATGGCAGGGCAGAGCAGGGTGGCTGCACCGGCGGGTGTCCTACCAGCATCTCCTGTGCCACGCATGGCAGTGCCGTGGGCTGGTTTGCTGCCATCCCAAGGCAAGCAGGCAGCCCCTGGGATGAAGTCAAAATGCATTATTTCCATCTCCTTGCCGCTGCCGAGAGGCCTCGAGCTTCTCGTCTGTGCTCGCTTGCACTGAGACAGGCCAAGCAAACTCAGGCAGTGACCTCTGCACTTGGGATAGGAGCTGGAGAGCTTCTGTGGAGGAGCTGGTGTGCTCCTGCCTCTCCCTGACACGCCGTTAGGGCTTCTGATGTTGTCAGCACTGGGTTTCTGCAGGGGACAATTAGCACTCCCAGCCTGGCAGGGGGATCTTTTGGGGACTTACATCCGAACTTCTGTATTTGAAAACCCTTTGCTGCAGCTATAAAGCAACATCTTCCTTGGGGCAGGATGCAAAGGCTCACAACCACTCACCCCCATCCAACTGGGCTGTACCCAGTTCAGGCCAGGTTTCTTGCCACGACTCCAGAGCCCATGACGTGGCAAAGGCTGGGGTGTCCCAGATCTCGCAGAGACCTTTCCAGTTCCCTGGGTGTTGCAGGACCCCCAGGCGAGGTGCCATGGAGCAGGAAAGCGTGGCTGTGTGCCCCAAGCTGGGGCCAGGCACGCAGCCAAGCCTCCCCCGCCAGCACATCCCACTGTGGCCACAGATCCTTGGGGCTTTGCCCAGAGAGGCACAAGGGGCATCTGCAGCGAGAAGACTGGAGATCCTTGCCGTGCCAGGACATCTGTCCCCCACAGGGACCTCACTGCCCAGGAAAGCTTTGCCAAACCCCCCCAGCACTGAGCCGGCGCCGGCTGCGTCAGCTGAACCCTCCTCCAAGACCGCGTAGAGCCTGGAACCGAAGGACTGTCTAGACGTCATCCCACTCTCATTAAACATTCATTTCCTATAATGAAATAGCTTTTAATTTATTAACCGCTCCACTGTTCCTCAAGGTTCCCGCGCTGCACAGCACAGCCTTGCTGCAGGCCACGCTTGTGGCCCCATGGACGGTGCTCTTCAAAGGGAGCGGAGGAAATCGTTAGGGAGAAGAGGCACAGAGGCTGCCCCCAAAGCAACTCTTCTTGATAAAGACAAGCAGAAGCGCTGGCAGGAGCTGAAATCCAAAATATCCCTTGGTCAGGGAGGTTTTCAGTGAGCTGGAGTCGGCAGGAGCTGAGGCAGAGCTGACACCACGGGGCAGCAGGGAGGGTCTCTGGGAAGTCGTGTCCCCCAGATCAGGAGCATCCTTGACCACCAGAAAATGAACCCAAGCGACATGTTCTTTGGCCATGGGGGAAATTTTCTAAAACGAGAGCAAGGTAGAAGAGCAGCAGGGATGCTGAGGGACGAGAGCAGACTGCGGCTCCGCTGTGCAGCAGGCACGCGGCTTTGAAGCCTCCTGTTACAGAGAAATCGTCATCATCTGTCACATCTTTTGGCAAGTAGAGCCCAAAATACAGTTTCTTCAGGATGCACTGAGAATGAGCAAACAAAGAAAAGCCTCAGCAGGGCAGCTGCAAGAAAGCTGCTGCTTTTTCACCTGAAAATTTCAAAGAGCAACGGAGAGCGGCAGCAGCTTTTGCAGGGAGAGGTGCCCAGCCAGGCTGCTAAATGGGTCACGCCGTCCCCCTGGAGCACCCAGCACCCAGCGCAGTCTTTTAAGTCCTGCGGAAAACTTGCAGGAAGCCATTTGGGGGACAGTAAATCAAACCACAGCGAGAACGACAGATGCTGCCTGCAGCGGCTGCTCTGCAATGCGGCTCGGGCTGCCGGTGCCTCGCGGCACAGCCTGGCACGGACCGGCCGAGAGGTCTTCCCCCACGCCTGCCCTGAGGAACCTGCCAAAGCCTAAGCCCAGCCTTGTTTTAAAACCCCTGCAGAGAACCTGACGGGGAGGAGGAATTTACCAGGTGTCCCCACAAGCAGGAGGTCTCAGGTGGCCTTTGGAAACAGGCAGTCTCATGACTGATTTTAAAACGTATACAACTTCCAGTTGTCCCTGCTTGGGTGACTTCCCCATCTCCAGCAGATATGGGTCCAGCTGCTGGGTTTGCTTCGCAAAAGCCCTCTCTGAAAACCAACCCCCCCTTCACAGACCTATTTCCTAGACGAAACTACACCATGTCTCCTGCTGCCTTGGATATATTAAACCCGCCACTTCTCCTTCATCTTAAATCATTGTCACCAAGCCTCCACCATGTCAAAGTCCTTTAGGTGTTCGTTCCAGCTGACTTTGGTAATTAGTTTCCTTGACTTCTCAATCCTCGCCACTTGGCAATGAAACCTGCCATCGCCAATCCATTTTCTCCTCTTCCATCCAGTTTCAAGGGAATCGGCTCCCTCACAGAACAAGGTTATTTTCCATAGGCTGCTCTTCTGCAGTGCCCTCGCCGCATGTCAAAAGCAAGACAAAAATAGCATCACCTCCTGTTCAGTCAGTGAGCAAGAGCAAAACCCATCCGCTGCCAGCACAGCGAGCACGCCTCGCACCGCGGTGAGCATCATCGCAGCGGGGGATAAAAGGGATATTTTTGTTAAAGGTACGGGAGAAGTAAGAGACATGCCTGGGATGCAATCGTGGTTCTTCTGCCACTCCTTTGGTAGGCGGTCTGTGTCCCACAGCGCTTGTTCTGCTTCCTTCATGTTGCACCTGGTTCCTGGTTTCAGACACAAACGTCTCTGTTCTTCCGTTGACTTCATGGCACTTCCCCACCAGCTCCTCGCCCTGCGCGCTGCCAACTCCCGTTTCCATGAGTCAGCATTCTCTCCCGCTGCCTGTCCCTCTTCCAAGCCCACTACTTGCCCCTATTTATGCGGTTTCCTCATTTATCTGATCGTTATCACCCCATGTAACAAATTCACGGAAGAAAAAATCCATCCGAGGCCATTAACTTCAAAGATATTGCCTCCAGCATGGGAAGTGCTGGAGCCACAAATTGCAAGATACTAAGAGAATATTCAAGGGAACGTTCACTATATATTTGCTCTTTCTTACACTTCCCCAGGCATCCTCTCCTGCACACCCTCTGACCACTGCCAGCTCTTCATATGCTCCTCACAGTGTGTTTACAATGAGATATGCAGCTAAAATTGGAGTCTCACAAATTTGGGTCCTCTCTATCTTTAAAGCCTCTTATGAAAGCACCATCATTGGTCCCAGGAAAACAAACCCAGCTGCTCCAGAAGGAGAAAAATCAGCTCAGGAGCCCTGACCGCCCTGGCTCGGCTGTCCTTCGATGAGCTCAGCTTCTCCAGTCTCCCCAACCAGGGAGAAATTAATGTTCCTGCAAAACTGAGACAAGGAGGAATGTGAGTGGAAAATAAACTCTCAGGGTAGAGGCAGAGCATCAGCACTCCAAAATCCAAGGTTGCAGCCGGGTCCAGCATGCAACGCGGCACGATTTCTCAACTTTAACAGCAAATCCAAAATACAAGAGGTTTTGTAAGCAAATGAGAGAAAATGACACCGAAATACCGCACGGCTGCTGCAAAGGCAGCTCTGAGCTGCTCCTGACATACTGTGAGCACGTTTCTTTGTCTTTCACAACCAGACATAAAACAGGGCAGTCAGCTGAGAGGGACGGAGGATTCGGAGAAACCCTTTCCTTACCCCCAGGCCAGCTTGTCCCCACGCCGCAGAGACCCGCAGCAAGCAGTCCTCACAGGGATGGACTCAGTGGGGACTCTCTCGGGGGAAAGGTCCAGCTCAGGGTGCAGGTGCTCACCTGGCTGAACAACTGCTGGTATCATCAGTCCTCGATTTGCTCCTCGTCCTGCTCTCCAGAGCGGGACAGAGACTTGTAACCCATATTCCTTCCAGCTGGACATCAGCTGCCTAAAGCAGAAGCATGACAAGGCATGTGTGGCCCTGGAAAGGTTTTCCCCAGCTGGGACCCAGCCTCTCTTTAACCACGTTAAACACAAATCGTTTTGCAGACCCAGGATGTATGGAGCCAGAAATCGGTGATTGCTGGCTTACGATCCATCTTGGTCACCCGATAACCTGCGGCACGGGGCTGCGCAAAGCAAGCTCCTCAAGTATAACAACAACATCACCTTCCTGCCCTTGGTCACTCTGTGACTCCTGGGCACCCCTGCGTCCCTTGTAGGGTCTTTTCCCACCTCACACCTCGCGAGAAGGGTGTCCGCATTTCGTAGGACGAGGAACACATACAAAGCCTGTTCTACCAACGACCATTTTAACACTGATGTACAAGCTTCTCCCTTGTCTCCTCTCGGCTTTCAGAAAGCTTTGGCCTAGCCCTATTCTGGTAAAGCAGGACTGTGCCCCGTCCCCGCCACAGTCCGGGGACACTAACAGCATCTCTGTTTCATTGCACAGCTTGGAAATGTATGAAAACCAGGCTATACACCACAAAACCTAGTTCAGTTATAAAATTCAGGTGCCCAATGCAGAGCAAAGACAGCCAAGCAGATTTTTCTTGGTGCTGCTGAGAAAGTCATTGAATCTGCAGAGAAGTAGGCTCAAGCAACAGTATTTCCACTAGAAAAAAGCAAAATGTAGAAGAAGTGGGAAGTAAATGTGTTAACATCTTCAGTGCAAACACAGAAAGACGTTGCAACCTCTGCCTCTTGTGTTACTCATGTGTTGCCAATCATTTGAGCTAAAACACGGGTATTGGCTTCCTATAGAAATTTTGGGGGCTTTTTGTTGTTTAGCTCTGAGCAAAGGTCAGCCTGCAACTCCCAGTACTGTAGCCTCAGGCCCAGACAACCCCAAGGTCTTTGTGGAGCATCTGGACTCTCGTTTTGGACGCCATGTGTCAGATAATTCTATTTTGTAAGCATGAAAAAAAAAAAAAGAAAAAAGAAAAAAACTGTGGAAGAATGATAAAATTTAGCTCTTTCCAGGTTTGGTACTTTGATGGCTGGAGCAGGGACGATTGTTCTCTGATATCTCATCTTTCTTGTAACAGAAACTCTAATCCAAAGAAACACTCCCTAGAAAGGCGTGAGACTTTGGTACTGATGAATGCACTTGGGAACAAAGTGCCTGTTCACAGCACGTGGCCATAGGCTGTGTCAGGGCTTCACCCTGGAAAGCCACTGAGCCGCAGTTCAGTAAATCCCCTAACCCTACAGAAGTGCCACTGCCCTCTAACAGGCCCATGGCTTGAAAAGTTAATACCAGGTCTCCTTCCTACCTCAGAGCCTCAGCAACATTATTCCTGGTCTCACAAGTTTGGGTTTTTTGAGTGGAGAGGCTGGATTACCTACCACGCTCAGCTCTGAAGAGGCAGATGTGCTCTTCCACCTTGGAAGATGCACCATGGAACTAAAGTGTCACACTCTGTATGCACAGCTCAGTTTTTGCCCAGATATCTGCTCCGCGGTTCTCCCCTGCCTGTACCCATTTTCCAAATTACTAGCAGTTTCCCAGGGGCCAAGGGCATCTTTTCTGCTTGGGTCACACTTGCTTAGAAACTGTTCTAGTTGCCCAAACTCCAGCACAAGGGGAATGGCGTTCCTTGCCCCTCTCAGTAAAGCAAAAAATCATTCAGGGAGATTTTAGGGTTTTGTCCTGGATTGAGAAGCCCCAAATCTCTAATAGCTAAGAGGCGGAGAACAAAAATCATCCCCTTGCACCACTCACAGGAGCCAGAGGTGTTTTTCAGCAGTCAATATGGAAACATGAATGGCAAGAGCAGTACAAGACTTACAAAGTGATGCCCAAAAGGGTGTTGTCCCAGAACTACTAAGCAGATGGCTGGGATGCAGAAAGCCCGCACTCACAGCGAGAGGAGGGCAACAAGGCTGCCAGCACTGTGCGTGCCATTTCTCTCCATGTTATTCCAGCAGGAAGGAAGACTACAGCCGTAAGACACCCAAAACAAGGAACCAAAGACATTGGCAAAATGACAAAAATTTACAGAAAGTAAAATGAGAAAGATGCTGAGGTGAAAGACTACGGTGCAGTAATGGCCAACACCACATGGTGTGACAGCTGTGTCCCAAACCCAGTTCGTTATCACCAGTCCAGGGGAGCCAAGGAGTGAGGAGGCAATGGCTGGTGTCCCTCATCCTCCATGTCCCACACCAGTCACCTGAGCAAGCCATTTGGACATGTCTTTGTATGGAGAGTATGAGCTTAGGTAAAAGTAAAGATTACCTTCCCCTTCTATACAGTCTCTGCATTTTCTTCCATTCGTTCCGACAAATAAAGTCACAGTGCTCTTCATGGCAGGAGGCTATCTGAGGTTGGCCACACATTCACAGTGCTTGCAGAAAACAGCACTAAGTCATTTGCATGAGGCTGAGCGTTGCCAAGACAAGAAAAATTAATTTACTCAGATCTTGAGCAAGATGGAGTACACTCTTGTTCTAATTGGCGTTGTAGGAAATGGTGTCTGTAATAGCAAGAACTGACTTCATTCCCCAGGAAGACCTTCTTGCCCTGCTGCCATCTTTTATTCTGCCCACCTACCCATTCTAGTCAAGGGTACAGCTCTACGCACCCTCAGACATTAAATGAATAGTTTTCCATCTTTGCCAATGGGAAATTTGAAGCTCTTGAAATGCCACGAAGTCCTGCAAAAGGCACCGAGCTTATTGTTAAATGCAGCTTGGCCTGAACACTTGACATGGAGGACCTTTACCAGCGTTTTGTAATTCTTACTGTACCTGTGCTTTGTGTTACTAAGCCTCACTGGGAGCAACAGCTACTTTTGTGGACATTTAAATTCTTACTGACTGGGGGGCTCCTTGGTTTAAGCATTTTCATTTGGGTTTTACGGATTTATTTAATAACCTCAGGTCCATCTGACCTCAAGGGAAGCTGAGGCTTGGGTTTTAAGAAATTCAGATCCAAAGAAACCTCTTGAGATTGAGAAGTAGTCACGATGGCCAACTCCGAGCACCCTAGCTGTGCTCCTTGCTTGAGTCGTTCATGGGATGCCAGAAGGGGAACATGGTCTGCTGCTGAGCTTACCCCTTCTGTAGGTGCAGCTGAGGAGGTTGGGGGGATGAGTAATCCTGGAATGGAAGGACATAGGGAATATGCCAAAATTGAATGACCTTGCTCCCCCCTACTAAATTAGGGCAGCAGGAGAAAGCCTTCACTTCAGCAACCCGCTCCCAAACTATCCCGAGTTTCCAGGGCCAAAGCAGATCCTACTGGAGCAGCATCCAATAAGAGATGCAGACAATGGAGCTCTTGAGGGAAGTGCTCCAAAATCCATCTGACAGCGTTACAGGAACTTTCCAATTTCCATCCAGACTGTGTCTGTGACACTTTAACCCCATCCTTCCTACATGATGTTCTTCTCCTCCTTTGATATTCATTATTCCGGCTGGGATCCTACACCTGCAGTGCCTGGAGATTCTCAGCAGGGAAGTAATTTCTTACCTCCTGTGTCCACACAGAAGTTTTGGAAAGCAAGACCAGAGGCATTTAAAAGGCCCAGGACCAAGAATACATTTGTGACAGCAAGCCCCCAAGTAGCATTATTCAGTGGTAACATGGTGGGACACATTACCCTGCAGAGGGGATAGGAAACCCTGCAGTGTGTTGCAGGATGCAGACAGGAAACAATGGGCACAAGCTGCACCAAGGGAAATGCCCACCAGACTATGGAGAACACTTCTCATGAGAGTGCTGCAGCTTCAGGAAAGGGTTAGAGAGGTGGTGGGATCCCAGCCCTTGGAGATATTCAACACTTGCCTGGACACGCCCTGAGCAACCTCTTCCAGGTCTGGAGCCAGCCCTGCTTGGGGCAGGGGCTGGACGGGAGGCTCCAGGTGTCCCCCAGGCCACCTCTCTAACCCCAGAGATCCCTTGCCAGCTCTCAAATGGGAGAGGGGCAACAGCTCTCCACCCTCAGCACTCAGGAGGGACCTAAGCAAGAAAGCCGAGATTAACTTTACCCATGGATAGTCTTAACATCTGCCCGTAGACTGTCCCTGAGGGAATGGCAGAGCAATAGTGGCAGAGGCTGGGACACACGGCAAGAGCTTCATCATAAAATCAACATCTTTAATGAACTCTGTCAGCGATGAGCCCTCAGGAGGCTCTTCCCCGCACCAGGAGATTACTCCCTGGAGGCAGCTGTCCTGTTTGCATAACGCAGCTCTGACATCTCAAGGACAGATGTCCTGAAGGAAGCCCAGCTCCCGCAGCAGGACACATGGTGTAGGTAGTGCTTGCCCCAGCCTGGCCAGGAAGAGCCACGCTTTTGGAGGGGAGCTGTGTAAGCATCCCCTCGTCCCCAGCTGCAACACAGCACCTTGCTC
The DNA here is from genome assembly GCF_000687285.1 of Phaethon lepturus. Lineage (NCBI taxonomy): Eukaryota > Metazoa > Chordata > Aves > Phaethontiformes > Phaethontidae > Phaethon > Phaethon lepturus. The sequence continues at coordinate 2,048 of NW_010549067.1, read as the reverse complement.
CCTAGGAAGCGGGTTTCAGAACATGGCTTACACAGCCCAGCGGCACCGACGCTTGGTCTGCCCAGCCCAGCAGGGCTGAGCTCCCTCCTGGGTCTGAACCAGAAGCTTTTCACATCACTAAAGCCACTTGACTTCAAGAAGAAACAGTGAATTTTTTTTTTCCAGGAAAAGACATGTTAGCCTTTCTGGGGATCAACATCAATGTTAGGGATGCCACCGCCATGGTACCACCAGTACCACCACAGTAACGTCATGGTACAACTATGGCACTACCACAGTACAGCAAGGTACCACCAGGTACCACAGTACCATTGCTCCAATACCATCGCAGCACCATCAGCACCATCAAGTACCACCATGGTACTGCCCCAGTACACTGGTACTGTGATGACACTGCCATGGTCCTGCCACAACCCCATGCGAGTGGGAAGTGAAATATTAGTCACCCACCAAGCCAGGAGCCTCTAGAACCACAGGCAAACACTCAAAGCAGCCCAAGGACCAAGGGAAACTGTAGAAACCAAGCTGGGTCCTCACCCCCTCCACCACCAGCCATGTGCACAGCTGGTGCATGGAGGACCCACTGTACGGACCAACTAGAGCTGGGTGCACGGCCCCCACCCCACAGGATGCTGTTTGGCTGC
>NW_010549067.1:0-1368 GCF_000687285.1 Phaethon lepturus | reverse complement strand
CTCCCAGCCTTCCCACCCCGGCTCCCCCACCAAGACACAGTGCCTACCCCCCCCCGCCAGCCGGCTCTCCCAAAGGGAGAGAAGACACTAAGTTTGGCACAACCGATCTGACTCTCGGGACGGATAGAAAAGCGGGGTGGGAGCAGAAAATCTTCCCACTTCGCTGCCCCATTTTTTGGCTGGGGTGCTTCTGGAATGGGCAAGAGCTGTGGTCAGAGGCAGACTGAGGACTGCATGGTTAAACGTGGTATTTCCCTAAGCATCACAATGAACAGCCATTCAAAAAAGACCCATAAGAAACCGCACTTGAGCAAAACCATTTTCTCGGTGGGTTTCCAGCTGTGGGCTGATCTAGCTGGCTCTCCAGCCAGGCTCAGGAGCACAGCACAGCCTTGGCTCAAAAACCTCCTACTAAACCCCAGCCAGCTCTGCTCAGCTCTTCTCCCTCCATCCTCAAGAAGAACAGGCCAAGAGCTTATTCCTCCCATATTTTAAAAGCACTGCAGAACTACCACAGACCCTAGGGGATCCCAGGAAGATGACTGATTTTAGCCACAAGAAAGGACAGCAAGCTGTCCTAAGCAGGAAAAGCTGATGAGCTTTTGTGGCCTGGATCGAGGAGGTGTGACTCTGAGGGAGCCTTTTGGGCTGTTTTTAGGGATGTGCAAGTGGCCAGGCTTTGTGTTACCTCGAGATGCCCCGCTGCTGTCTGCAGGGACAGGTTCCCCCTGCAGTGCAGGTGCCCCAAGTTCTCCCGGGCTACCTGGAGCGAGGAGGGAATGTTTTGGAAGGGGATGGCAGTGAATCATGTCCCTGCCACCACCTGCAGAGCCACTGATGCTGCCGGAGCCAGGAGATGCCGTAGGGACGGTCAGCCTTTGCTGGTGCAGGGGCTGCATTTGTACCAGGTGGGCTCTGCCCAGCGCTGCCACGCCAGTGCAGAGGCAGCTGGAAATCCCTGCAGAAGGGCAGCAAAGGCAGCAGAGCTCCTTCTCTCCGGTGCCGGCGTGTGGCAGCAGCTCTGGCAGCTCCCAGCCCCACAGGGAAGGTTTTGTGGGTGGCTCAGCCGCAGCCAAGTGCAGGTCCTTCCTGTGGCCGTCTCGTACCAAGGTGACATCCCCTCGATGCCCCGACGCCTCTCGATGCCCCGACGCCTCTCCCCCAAAACGCGCCCCGCCACAGCAGCAAACGCCCCCTGGCAGCCACCTTACCTGGGGGGGTCTGTCTGTCCGGCTGCGTCCGAGCCCGTCCATCGCCCGCAGCGGCCTAACGAGCTCCGGCGCAGAGCGAACCCGCTGGGGATCCGGAGGGGGACCGTGGAGGGTCCCCGAGGTGTCTTCCTGGGGCTGGGGTGCTCCGGCCCCCTCG
>NW_010549066.1:3041-4647 GCF_000687285.1 Phaethon lepturus | reverse complement strand
ACCCCGCAGGCCCTGCCGGGCGCAGTGGGTGCTCCGGGGGGAGCGGGGTGCTCGTTGCCTTTAATTTCGTGCAGCGAAGTAACCGGCTCTTGCAGCGCTGGGCGCAGTATTTATTTCCGTGCCCTCCGCTCCAAACGCACGCACTCTTTACGCACAGAGCAAAAAAACCCCCAAAACTTCCAACCCTCGCTTTGAATCTCCTCCCTCCGGGCGGTTTTCTACATCTTCCATGAATTTCCACCTTTTTTTTTTTTTCTTTCTTTTAATCTGTCTAAATAAGATTTTTAAAATAAGAGCCGAGTCTGCGACTCATTTTGCTTGAAGCCCATCTGCGGTGGCCTTCCTCCCTCTGCTTGTGCCGGGATGCTTGTCCTGCTGCGAGCAGGGCCGGGGGCCGGTGTGGCCCGCGGGGGTCTGCGCACCGTGGCGATGCCGGAGGTCCTGGCCCGGCACGGTTAGTGCTGGTTAGAGTTGGCATCGATGGTCGGGGTTTTAACTGCATCAGCTGGTTAAACCCACACGGATGGTTGGGGTTTCTCCCTCCTGGTGCTGGTTTTGGGGCTGAACTCGTAAAATTGTGCTTTTCCTGGCCCTGATCAGCCAACCACTGGCCCAGGCTCGGAGATGAGTCCTTGGGGGACCCCCAGCTCTGCCTTCTGGGGTGCTTGCTGGGCCCCCTCCCTGGGCTCCCCACAGGGAGCGGGGTTCCCAGCCCCATGCATCCTGCCTTTTTGGAGCCAGGGCCCCATCCTGGCTCATGCTGCTCCCCCCAGGAGCTACTCACACAGCTCTCGCGGGCTGGTGGCCTCGGGCTGTTGGCACCCTGGCATCTGCTGGTGACACATAGCCCCAGCTGAGCCCCCGGGGCCACCCGAAACCCAGGCACGTGGCACTGCTGGGACCTCAGCCGGCTTAGTGAGGGAGCTGGCATCAGTGCTTGCTCGGTGGCCTGATGGCACCCCGATGGGCTCATCCTCCCCGAGCACGGCCTCGGCCCCACAGCATTCCCAGCCCTACTTTTCCCACTGCAGCCCCCCATGGTTTCGTCACCCCAGTGGCTGCTCCGGGGGGGAGGTGAGAGGAGGGTGAGATCGGGGGATGCTTTGGGGAGCCCTGTCAGCACCTCCTGGAAACCCCCTGTGGGGCTGCGGGGAAGGAGGAGAGGGGCGAGGAGGAGCTGGCAGGGCTTTGTGTGGAGGGGCAGAGTCTGGCAGGGCAGGCAGCACCCTCTCCCCAGCACTGCCCTCGGGGTGGCTGGCGGGACCCTCCTGGCACATGGCTCCATCAGGGCCATCTCTGCTTCCCCTCCCTGGTCTCACCCGCTCCGCTTCAGTTGGAGGGTGCTGAGTGCTGGGCTCCGATGCGCCGAGCATCCCCAATTTTGGGATGCACAAGGCTTGCTCAGGGGCTTGCCTCCTGCCTGTGCGGGCAGGGCGGGCAGAGCTGGCAGCTGCCCTGCCCACAGGCCACATGTTTGCTTGACTGTACAAACAGCCCCCGTCTCTTCTAGGGACTTGGGTGGCTGGGCTAGCACCGCCAGCATAGCCTTGCTGGGGAAACTGAGGCACAGGCAGGCACTGGGCCGGCTGCCGGGGGTGGGGGAGCA
>NW_010549066.1:2456-3015 GCF_000687285.1 Phaethon lepturus | reverse complement strand
CCCAATGCTGGGAATTGCCTTCCCCGGCTCTTGCACCGAGTTGATGCTGTTGGAGTGTGCAGAGCGGGTGACACTGGCGGGTCCCCGTGGGCTGGACTTGCCCGTATGGGCTTTGCTGGGGTGTGCTCTGTCCCCTCACCCATGGCAAGCTGTCCCCTCCTGACCTCATCCTGGCAGCTGAAAGCCGGGACACCATGGTGATGGGCCACAGAGCTGCTGTCTTGGCCGCATGTGCCGGTGTCCCCACTGCTCTGCTGTCCCTGGGCTGGCCGCAGTGACCCTGCAGAGGCAGGACGAGGGCAGATGCTGTTGCAGGCAGGAAGCAGGGATGGATTTTTGTGATGGGCGCTAATGAACTGGCTGTTCATTAGTACCAGGCAGTGTGGCCCGAGGCTCAGCGCCCTCCCTGCGCCTCTCTTGCAGAACATCGTCTCCAAGCACAGCTCGCAGTTTCGGGGCAACGCGCAGCACGACGCCCTCGAGTTCCTGCTCTGGCTGCTGGACCGCATGCACGAGGACCTGGGCGCCGGCTCCCCTGTCCCGCAGGCGCCCGCCCCCC
>NW_010549066.1:1880-2103 GCF_000687285.1 Phaethon lepturus | reverse complement strand
TGGTCGTAATTCCAGCACTCGGCGGCTTTGCTGCTCGCAAAACCAGCAATTAAGTCTCCTTGCATCCGTCTGCGCTCGTGGCATCGCTCTGGCCCTGCCTGCTGCCTGCCTGCCTGCTGCCTGCCTGCCTGCCGGGGCGTTGCCTGTTGCAGCCGATGGGTTTGTGCAGCCGATGTTTGCCGCGCCGGTTTGGCGCAGCCGCCCGCTGTCCCTGCTTTGGGGG
>NW_010549066.1:0-1439 GCF_000687285.1 Phaethon lepturus | reverse complement strand
CCCCCCCCATCTCGGCCCCTTTCGGGGGGTGCCCCCCGAGCGGCACCCGTGTGCCCATGTCCCTGGGGAGGCGATGGCCCATGGGGTTCGTGAGCCTGAATAACGGCTTTGAAGTGTCTGGATGGAGCTGGGCACACACATGCCCGTCCTGGTTTTGGGTCGCCCGGGCTGGGGGAGGAGGGTGTGTGCCAATAGCGAAGGATGGGGATTGGGGGGACGGGTCGCTCCTGGCCGAACCCGTGCCGAGGCTCAGGGCGCGGGGGAGGTCAGCTGGTGGGAAGTGCATGACGAGGAGGTCAGTGGTCCAGGGCACAGAGCCGGGCAGGTTGGAGGGGTGCAAATACCCTCCTGGTTGTTTGATGGGTGCCCCTGAGGGCTCTGGGGCCACCCGGGTGGGGACCAAGGCTTGCCTGCCGGGAGCGCTGGAGGAGGAGGAGGCGGCATCCCCTGGGGTTTTGGGGGGATTCTGGGGGCTGTGTGGGGCACAGACACAGTCCAGGTCCCCTCTGTGCCACACCAGATGGACCCCGGCCCTAGGCAGACCGTAAGGACATGTCAGGCTCAGCAGGACCCGGTGCCAGCAGATGGCACAAGGGAAATCCGCCTCTTGGCCAAGTACCTCATTGATTTTCAGTCTTGCTCATCACGACACCAAAAACTCCTCTTCTTACCCCAAAAAAGCCCAATCCTTTCCCAAGCTACTGAGTCTCCTTTGTGCAATGTCTCTTCTGCCATCAGGCTCCGTGTGCCCATAGCAGGGGATGAAGCTGGTGTCTCCTGTCCTCTGTGTGTGGGGCCGGGGGCTCCCTGTGGTTCCCAGGGCAGCGGGCAGGCAGGCAGGCAGCAGGCAGGATGTGGGCAAGGAGGTGTCTCCTGACCAAGCAGGTTTGGCTGTGTAACATGGTCGCGTCCCAGTGTCCCCGTTCCCTACGGAGTGGAGCAGAGGACCTGGCTCCCCTTGGGGCGTCCTGGGTGCGTGGCACGTCTCACCTCCCGCAGCCGCTGCTGGCATCCCCCGAATTTGGCAAAGGCGAGTGCCTCCCTGCCATCCCTGCCAGCCATCCTGCCTTTCCTTGGGGCGGAGGAAAGGATCCTGTGCCGGCCCTGGGAGCGGGCGGCAGCGACGCAGGCAGCCCAGTGCTGTCCTCGGTGTCAGTCCCTGCTGACAACAGGAAGAGCAGAGGCCGTGCCTCAGTTTCCCCGTGCACCAAGCAGGGAGGATGGAGCGAGGGGTCCTTCGCGCAGGGCGCCTCGCCCACCCCGAGGGGCGTCCGGCCCGTGGAGGAGCCGGTTTCTCCAGGGGAAGGGGGCCCAGGGTTGCTCCTGCTGCTCGGGGACGTGCCGCGGGCTTGCCAGGGGGAATGGGTGCGGGGACCCAGCCGGGGAGCACGGCTGGCTGCGGTGGCTCAGGGTGCCGGGAGATGCCGGATCGGGCCCAG
>NW_010549065.1:0-221 GCF_000687285.1 Phaethon lepturus | reverse complement strand
CCTTTATGCTATTCCCTTCCTCCCAAAGTTAGCAGAGAAGCGGGAGGGGGGCTGGCAGTGCGGGGGATTTAACTCCTTCCTCGCCCTCTCGCAGGCTCTGCTCCCCATCCCAGCCCCTCGCCGGGGGTCCAGGGTGCCCCGGCAGCTTCGGGGTGCTGGGTTTCTCTCTGCCGCCCAAGCCCGCGCTGGGGCCGTGGCATCGGTGCTGCGAGAGGCCGAGG
>NW_010549064.1:4395-4650 GCF_000687285.1 Phaethon lepturus | reverse complement strand
TAAAACCAAGGCGAGCCTCTGCGTGGAAGCAGCTCCTCTGCAGCCTCCTCTCACCCTGGGAGTGCACCGCAGCCTCAGTTCTTGTTTTCTCCAGCTGAAAAAACACTTCTCACCTATGCCCCGTCAACAGCGATGTTATTACGCACGCACGATGCAATTGCACGGACAGACTCCGAGTGTGCCCAGACCTCTCTCAGGTTTTCTGCCCACGCACCGCTGCTTGCTCGGGGCGCTCTCGCTGGGATGTCTCAGTGC
>NW_010549064.1:353-4269 GCF_000687285.1 Phaethon lepturus | reverse complement strand
AGGTGCCCTGGTTGCCGGCGTGCAGCGGGGGGATTCCCGGGGGCTTCCCCTGCTGCCCCATCCTGTGCCCAGCCTGCCCCAGGGAGAGGAGTTGGGTCTTCCAGCAGCCCAACACCTTTGGGAACCGCCAGCTGCTGCGACACTTACTGGGATCTTTCTCCAGATGCTTCAGTTGGGAGGTCACAGCTGGGGGACACCCGTCCCCAGCCTGAGGGGCCTGGGGCACCCCAAATCCCTGCAGAAAGAGGGTGCAGGGTGGCCCGAGGCAGCAGGGCTGTGGGCACAGGAGGGTCCTGGTTCAGCACCCCACTCCCTGCGTGTCCCCACGAGCAGGGGGGCTCGGGGCAGCCCTGGCCTTGCTCCGCAGCTCCAGGATCAGGCCGTCGTCCCCCGGCACAGCGCCCAGCCAGGGCGACTGCCCCCAGCGGGTCCTCACATTTCACCCTGCTCACATTCACAGCTATGGTGACAACTTCGAGTCGCTCCCCCCGTCCCCCTTTCCACTCACAACTCCCCCTCATTCAAAGCCTCTGTCCTTTTAAGCTATTTTTTTCCTCTCCTATTCATTTCCCGGACGTCTTGCCTAGCCCCTCTCCCGGAGCAGCTGCTATGCTAATAAGCATGAGGCAGAAAAGGGAGCGAGCCTTTGCAGTGGCTGGGGAGGAGAGAAAGACCCCAAAGCCCTCCAAATGCTAAATAAATCCAAGGCTGGAGCAGCATCCCCCAAACAAAGAGGCCTGGCCTCCCCCTTCTCTTCCCCTCTTCCCAATTCCACCACCTTTTCACATTCAAATCCATTAAACAGCGAGCAGAAAGACCCTGAGTATTCATAGCATTGCATTAAAGAGAAAGCCCCGTGGTCCCTCTCCATCCTGGCCGGGCGGAGGGAAGGGCTCTCCATCCCCACCGGGCTGGCCGGGGGCCGCGGGCTGGGGAACGCCAGGCTCCGGCCCCTCGGCACGGCGGAAGGAGGACGAAAGCCGCCTGGCCACCGCGCAGGGAGAGGAGTTGCCTTTCACCTGTGTTCCAGGTTTCTTCCCCACCTGAGACCCTTGGGCTCCTCCATCGGGACGGAGCTCCTGGTGTCTGCAGGCAGCATGGGCAGCTGCCTGGGGCTGGATGGGAACCGCGCGGGATGGGAGAGTCTGGGAGCACAACAAGGTGGGAACTTGCCCGTTGACGGTGCTGGGGAGTGTTATGGCAGTGATGGGGCAACAGGGACACCCAAATCCTAGGGTGATAAAGATCTCCTACAGATAACCCCAAAGGGCTGGGCTCCTGGTCTTGGTGGAGGGTGAGAAGGAAAAGGGCTCCTGCAGGGCCACTGCAACGTGCCCACCAGCCCCTAAGCGAGGACCAGCCACCTCTGCCTCACCACGGCTGGTGCTTACCCAGTGGGGCAGGTGCCTCGTGCTGATAACAGAGGTCCCTTATGCCAAAATTTATTATTTCCTACCCATTTTGTCCCAGAGTCAGAGCAGCTTTCTGGTGCAAAGACCTTAGACATTGTTCCCTGAGTGAGAGGATGCAGTGATGGAGGTGGACATGTCGGTGGGCTGGAGCCCACCATGTCAACCACTGAGGCTGGTGGCAGGTGGTGGGATGTCTGAAGGGGTGTGGCTCTTCTCTGGAGGAAGAATAGACGGCCATTTTCTTCCTCTGCCTTCTGGGATGGAAATAGGGATGCACCTCCAGGGAGGATTTCATGCTCTTCTTTGGTACCGTTTCTGCTGGAGTCACAGGACTCTAGGAGATGGGGCTTTTAGTGCCAAATTTTGAAAAATGTTTTAAAACCACGGATTTTAGCATGTGAGGATTGAAGCTGTCTGAGTGATGCCAACTGGACTATGGAGACTGTGATGGTCACATGTGGTGCTCAGGAGGCAGCAGTAACTGGGACCCTGTCTGCACAGCTTGCTCAGTGGGGTGGGATTCAGCTCTTACCCTGGGATGTCCATCCAAGGAGTGGTCTTGGCTTCTTTGCAGGCTGTAAAAGCAGGGAAGGGATGGCAGCACTTACACCTAAGGTTCTTCTTCTGCTTGAGGTGTCCTTGTGTGTCCTGCCTGGCCTCTGCCCCAGGGTCTGGAGGCCATCCCATCTCCTAGACTTGCACAGATGTCCTGGGCACCCTGGGGCATCTCAGCGGGCACAAGGTGGCTATCTTTTGGTGCCTGAATCCTGCTCTGTATCAATACAATCAAGAGTCTGGAAGGTGATCGAGGCTGACCTGACAGGCCACCTCCATGTGCTCAGCCATAGCCCACCCTGGGGTCCTGCAGCCGTGTTCATGTGGTCACCAGGGCTCCACCCTGACCGTTGCACAACTTTGGGGTGCATGAGGGACTAGGCAAGAGATCTAGGTCAGAAGATGGGGAGAGGTGGGACAACCCTCAGGAAACCTAAAATGACATTAACCACTACATGGGACGTGGGACACAGGAGCTCAGACCCCTGTCCCTGCAGTGCAGGGCCCCAAAGCTGTGTGTGTAGTGCCCTGAGGTGTGTCCCTGCGTGGGAACCTGGGCTCCCCGGGGTGCTCCTAGCAGTGTGGGATCCCCAGGGTGCCTTCACAGCTGATGCTTTGGGGCTGTAGGACTTTGCTGACCCACCCTGTCCTTGCTCCCCACTGCAGACTACCAGCTTCTCAGCCTGGAAATGTCATGCTCACTTCAGGGCCTTGCAGGGCTCCACCAGGGACATGTTCCCCCAGAAAACAGAGCTCTCTGGGGTGAATGTTAGCAGGGACCCAGAGAGGTTTCCGAGAACAACCACCCCTGTCCTGTGAAGGAAACCAGCTCCAGCCGGGATTCCCAGCCTAAGATTCCCAATTCACAGGGAAGGGGTGTGTTTCCATCCCTACCATGGGGAACGCGTGTGTGCAAACACTAAGGATTGACCCAGCACGCTAATAACCTGGAGGAGGCTGTGCTGCTCCAGCTTGCTGGACTGGCCTTGCCTTGGCAAGGTGGGTGTCCTTGGGCAGAGACAGCGGGCACCCATCCTGCACTACCCTGACCAGGTGACCCACTTCTACCTGCCCCTCACGTCAGACGAGACGTGGAGGCCTGACCTGGCGTGGAGGGTGCAAGTGGCATGGAAAGACCCAGATGCTGCTGACACCACAGTCCTACTCCTAGGTGACTCCCCATATGTCCCCCCCATGGGTTTGGTCAGCGACAGATGGCCATTGCCCACCATTGCCCTTGGGTGCCCCTCATTCCCAGTGTGACCCCAAGCCCATGCTCCACCATCTCGCCCTGCTCCAGTCCCTCCCAAGGGCCAGACCCAGCAGCAAAATCCACCCTGCCCCAGACGTGCCCTTGGAGCAGCCTGAGGACCAAAGCATGGCAAGTCCTTCATCATGCACATGCTGGTGGTATGGGGTAAGTGGGATCAGTGGGAGGGATGAATGCAAGCCACCGTGCCCCATCTGCACCCCAAACTGCATGGCTACAGGGGGTGCTGAGAAGGGTCATGAACACCCATTTTTTTTTCTGAGGGGTCTTCTGTGGCTGAGAGGATGTGGTTGACAAGAAGTGGGGCACCATCTCTGGCACCAAGGTCGTGGCTGGAAGCGTCCCAGCCCTTGTCCAGGTGGGCAAGCACAGGCCTAACCCTGCTGCAGGCTCCAGCCTTCCTCTGAGCACCAAAGCAGCCGTGCCTGCCTTAAACTCCAACCCTGCAGGATGAGGCCCACGGCCCTGCTGGGGCGAGGGCTGTGAACCTCCGGGAGGCACCGATTGCCCCACGTTGCTCCCAGGCTGGCCCAAGGGATGCCCCAGCTGCCTCCTCATCCTCACGGGGCTGATGTGAGGAGCCTGCAAGCACCCTATAGTGCTGCTGTCCCCCAGTGTGGCGGCACCCCAAGGGCCGGCACCGTGGTGGGACCGTCCCGGGAAGGTCTACCTGCAGCGG
>NW_010549064.1:0-244 GCF_000687285.1 Phaethon lepturus | reverse complement strand
CCCCCATTCTTTCCCAGCCGGTGCATCTTGTATTCAGGCTGCCTGCTCCTAAGCAGAACGTCTTTAATCCTTCCCTTGTCTCCTCCATTCCCTTTCAGGCCTTTGGCCAATGGGAAGGGGATGAGCAGCTCTCTCCAGGAAGGAAATTAAAAGCGGGGAGGAGGGTAGGGAGGAGGAGAGCGCAGGGAGGGGGACTTGGAAGGGGAGACAATCCTGGAGTGGAGATGCCAGTCATCGGGGTCTC
>NW_010549063.1:0-257 GCF_000687285.1 Phaethon lepturus | reverse complement strand
ACCGCCGGCGCCTCCAGATCCTCGTCTCTCCCCCCGGCAAACGCGAGGCAGCTGGGAGGGTCACGGCGGAACCGGAGAGAGCTAAAGCGGCGACACGCAGCACGCTGAAGTCCAAAAATCCCAAGAGGTGGAGAGTTGTCCCAGCAGCCTCAGCTCCCCCATACACCTCTGTATTTTCTACTTCTTCCCGTTCCAGAAACGATAAAACCGTCTCACTGAAACACTCCCCAGGGCACCCGGGGACGTGCCGCATCCCG
>NW_010549062.1:0-878 GCF_000687285.1 Phaethon lepturus | reverse complement strand
TTCGCTTCACGTCTTATGGACGGTCCCCAATACGATCGATCGTCTTACCAAATGCAAGATTTAAAGATGTCTTCTTACCAGAGGGTCTTTGTCTGTTCCCGCAGTGATCCGACTGAGAATGGGAGTCTCTCCGGAAAAGATCTCCGGGGGTACGCAAGAGAGTCCCAGACTCATTGGGTCCCACAGCCGAACAGAGGAGGTCCCTTCGTGGTTGCTAAATGATTCAAAGAAATACAAAGTTAAGAAATTCAAACTTAATAACATCAAAGTATTCTTAAGCAGACATCTTTATTACAGAACAGGAAAAATGGGGGATATCTCCTCCTAACATGTGTGCCTTGAAACAGCACATACATTCATATTCATTGCAATTGTTAGCATATTCATGACATTTCCGAGAAATGTTTAACATACTCAAATGTCCCTGACGCATGTGCTGTTAAACGAGTCGGTGGTCCTCTGGTGGTCTCTGGTGGTTTTTTGCAGTACTTGATCCCCTCAACTTGTCTGTCCTCCAGAGGAACTCTTTTCTTATTGGCTCCTTCCACTTGCTTGTCTTGTATTTTAACATTGTACTGGTTCTTTTCAGTTCCTGCAACTTTCTTGGGTAAGATAAAAGAAGTTCTCCACAGTAGTTTATCTTACACAATCCTCGCATACAAAAGGAAATTTACAAAACGCACATTTGATTGATTTTACATGTTAAAACCTTCTTCCTTGTCTCAGACCTTTGTTTCACCCTCTGGATGCTTTCTCCTATTGAAAGGATTAAAGAAGATACTATTTCTGCTATATCTTGCCTGTGAAAATGTGAGGGAGCTGTAAAAAAGTTGTTTGAGAAAGGGTGGGGGAAGTTAATTGGGGGGGGGGGAAAGTTT
>NW_010549061.1:3918-9356 GCF_000687285.1 Phaethon lepturus | reverse complement strand
CGCCGTCCCGAGCAGGGAGCGCGGGGAGGAGAATGCGATGCTCTTCGCTGCAGTGCTGCGGTTCGCCGCCGTGCTCGGCGCTTTCACGTGTGTCACCGGTTCTTGCTTTGCCGTAAGGCTACTTGCTGTACACGTAAAACCTGGGATTACGTGTTTGTCGCCCAGGTGCGGCGGGGCTGTCGCCGAGCTGTGGTTAAATGAGGATTCGTGTTTCAGTGAGGACCTGGCATGCCACGTTGTTATGAAAACACTGCTTGCAGACAAGCTAAATTTTAAACTGTGGCTTAAGACATGGAGCCCTCATTCTTCCTGGGGACAAACAGATTTTAGATCCCTACCAGCGGGAAGGATGTGACAAAGGAGTTTTAGTTTGTGGAGAAGGCTGAGAGGAGACCGGGACAGGTTCAGGAAGGTGAACTTTGCAGCTGGACGATGCAGGAGAGAAAGCTGCTTTTGGTTGGTTGGGTTTTTTCCCCCACTGTTTTCCCTGGTGGTGTCATGCCTTCGGTGCAATACAGGGCAAGCTGATAGCCAAGTAACTTCTGAGTGTCTAGAGCAACTGCTGGGAGACTCTGTGGTCTGAGGTATGGGAAGCTGGAGGGAGTGGGGAATAAAGCTTGGAAGCAAGAGCACCTGTAAGTGAAAGAGAGCAGGGACGGCCAGAAGCTGTGTGTAGAAGAGTACAGACAGCCTGCGAGGCTGGGAGGTAGCTCGCTGGTGGCAGTCAGCATTGCAGAAAGGGCGAGCTAGCTCAGAGCAGTTCGCTTGGGTCACATGAAATGGTTCAGTGTAGCACCTCATGGAAACTAGGCACAGTGGAATTTTTGGGTGTGTGGGCGCCTCAGCGTGGCATCTGAGAGGTATGGTGGTAGCAACCTTGCTACCTGCAGCACACAGCTTTTCTAGGCTTTTGTCCTATGGGAAGCCAAGAGAGAACCACCTTTTGCAGTGCTGCTGCTCTGCAGGGAGGGTGACAACCTACGACAATCTTCCCCCTTAGCTGCGGAGAAAAGGGAGAAAGACAAACGCTAGGGACGATCTGCAGTGGTCTGTCTGCAGTTGCCTTGCAAATATGTACAGCTGTTAAGCTCTGTTAAGCTTTGTCTTAGTTTTGTTGTGGGTTTTTTTTTTTAAATTTCATTTTTACAGAAGCAAACCGCCTGTGGCATGCAAGTAATGCATACTAGAGCTTTTACTGCCTGTAATATTTGTGTGGGACATAAGAACATAAAATCTGTCACACTTTGTACCTGTGATCCAGCTGGGAGCACAGTTTCCAACATTTCAGTAAAAACATAAAAAAATTCACATAATGAACACATGGAATAATCTGTATGTTTATGAAGATTTTATGCAATGCCTAATTGTTAAAGGTTGGTTTTAAGCATTTTGTTTTTCTTCGAATCCATCTCTTTTTTTTCCTAGCATTGCATCTCTCTGCCTGTGGTTGCTGCTGTGTAAATGGGTAGAACCTCTTTGATTTTTGTCAGTTACTGGATCTTATAGCAGTGGGGTTTTGCTGTCTAATTATATTTGGGGGTGGTGGTGGAAACTTTTTTTCTTTTGAAGTAGCCACTTTTTTAGCTTACTGAGGTAATTGATGCTTCTTACAGTTTTCACAACTGCTTCACCTTTGGATCATTGTCCAGTTGTTCTTGGAGAAAGGAACCTTATCTATATTTTGTTTTCCAATTATAGAGTATTTACAAAAGAAAAAGAGTGAAATTGTGACTGTGACTTTTCAAGGCAGGGTGGTTTTTATGTCACTAATTCTTTGAAATAGGTGCACGATTTTTGAGGCGAGAAGTTGGCTATGACACCTTTACTCCTCTGTTTGCCTTTTTACCATTTCTATTATAGAATCATAGAGTCATAGAATAGTTTGGGTTGGAAGGGACCTTTAAAGGCCGTCTAGTCCAACCCCTGCAGTGAGCAGGGACATCTTCAACTAGATCAGGTTGCTCAGAGCCCTGTCCAACCTGACCTTCAATGTTTCTGGGGATTGGGCATCTACCACCTCTTTGGGCAACCTGTGCCAGTGCTTTTACCACTCTCACTAAACTATTAGGCACTCTGGAAAAAGACATGCTGGGAAGATAAACTTGTCTGGTTTGAAAAGAGAACCAATGTAAATCCCATCTGGTTAGACAGTTGTGTCCTTTCGAGGGACAGATTCTGAGTTGTCTCACCGTAGGTCTTATGTTGCAAAGCTCATGAAGATGTAGTGCTGATAAATGCCAAGGACTACAGAGAAGAAAGATTCCACATATATTTGAGAACAAACAGAGCCTAGAGGAAACCTCAGGATGCAAACAAACAAGTCAGGCCACCCCTGAAATCCAGCAGTGGCTCCAAATGAGAAAGAGAATGGGTTTTATTTGGAAAAAAAAAAATTACGCAAATGAAAAACAAGAGTACTTAACTCTTTAGTTAATGCTTCATTGTTGAACAGTGAGTGAGTTTTTAGACTCAAGCAAATGAGAATTAGGAAAAATATCTGGACAGTTCTGAGCTAGAGCCTGCAGACCTTCTTGATTCACTGGAACACCTACCTAGTTTATAATGTTATGGATAGTTGTCACATGATATTTTCAAAATATTTTCTACATAAATATTCAAGCCTGTAAAATGAGGGAACGGTTAGAATGAGGCTTCATGAGGCAGCTGAGCTGCCAGAACCAGGTGGCTGCTGAAAGGGGTGCCTTGCACTGAAGTTTATGTCCCCCCCTTTCCCCTTGCTTTGGCGTGGGGGATAAAGTGTGTGTATGTGGTGGTTATGGTTTCCAGGACCTGCTTAGTTTTCTGCCAGTTTAGCAAACTGGCTTATTTTTTTCACCCTTATGTTGGTTTTCTGGCAGTTCGGTGAACTGAATGGTCTCATATGAGGGAACAGATTAGCACCAAGGGCTGGTGGCATGTAAGGGGCAGGAATATGCAGCTGGGAAGGGACACAGAAAGGAGTGAGCCTACCCATTTGAAAGCAGTGAGCTGTCAGTTGTCTCATGAAACCTTTAGCTGCATCCCGTTGAGTTAATAGACTGAAAAGCATCCACTCCATGCATGCCCTTGGTTTGTACCGTGAAGGAAAAGGTCATCAGCCTTCACGTTCACTGTAAATGCTCCATACGGCACCTGCATGATATATTTGATGAACCAACAAAGCGTTGTAGTTTGTAGTAGCACTGTAAGTCCTGCATTCAGCTTTTTTGCAGCACGATACTGATGTTTGGGTTGATATTGTTCTCAAGATTTATAGAAAGTAATGAGTGAGGCTAGTTCTCAGGCTTCTGTAGAAAATAGTGAAAGGACAGCTAATACAAAGGAAGGTGATCAAGGGTCTTCTGATAATGTTTGTCCTCATCTTTGTTCCTAGTGGACAGTATACTGAAAAAATGTTTATTAATAAAATTCTTCAGCTTCTGTGAAAGGAAATAGTGAAGTCTTGAGTCTTATTCTGAGAGATTACAAAATTACCTCCAGTGGAGGTTTTAGAGAATTCATTCAGGTGCTGAGTGAAGCCTTGACTTACAACATCAAGTTGCATTTCCACAAGCCTTATTCCTTTGTACCTTCTAGGTCTCCTGGGTTGTTTGCACCTGTTGATTTACCATCTGTTTTTTCTGGCTTCTTCTAGTTGCTGATTGTCCCAGAAACAGAGGAAAAGTACAATGTTGGAAGGTGGAATACTGTAACTCAGTGAAGTTCAGAGGCTAGAGCTAAATTGATCTAAAAGTTTAAGCCCTGTAAACTGATCGCTTTTGTTAATAGAGTCATTTTTCTGCTCATGTGATTCCTGTAATTCTTATGTAAGCTGTAGTGCTAGCAAAAGGGAAGCATTGGTTTTGCTTCTTACAGGTTTCTGATGTTTCATGTTTTGTGTTCTTTCATACCATGTTGGCTGACTCAGTAATCTCTTCTGTATCCATCCTGGCCCTGTGTTTTTCTGATAACTTATTTAACTGCTATTATTTAACTGCTATAACTCCTAACAACAGAAGCCTTTCCTCGTAAGATTATATTCAATATTCAGAAGACTTCCTTAAAACTCTGCTGTTGTTCTTGTATGAAAGGGGGTCAGTCTTCATGAAGCTTCCATGAATGCTCTTGTACTTCTGTCATTTTCCAAATAAGTCTTGCCTGTATGCTAAAAGTTTTTCCCCTGCTCATGTGAAGTTGATGCACTGCTGATGTTAGACCTAGAAGCATCTGGTCCAAATCAGGATGTTAACCAAGTCAGTATTGCAATGCCAACTTTGCATCACCTGGTTTAGTATAAATTGCTGAGAAATTCTCATACTCATATGCTTTTCTTTCTTTCATACTCAAAGGAGGACCTTTGTCTTGAACTGGACTGTTATGTCCAGGAGACCTGTATCATCAGTCATCAAGGCACAGATTTTATAAGAAGTATGTGCCAAATTTTGTTCTCCAGTGTCCTTTATCATACTTCTGGGCATTACTATTTGGGTTTTTCCAGATCATGAATTAGTGTTGGGCTTTTCAGATTAGTAGGTGAAAAATGCCATACTCCAGATAGGAGTTGTTTGCTACACATGGGAACTGCAGAATGTTCTGTGGCATTAATGTGTGCCAAGTAATCGCTGAATAGTGAAATAAAACTGTGCAAGGTAAGGGCATACATCTTCTATCTGCTTACAGTTATCTCAAATATGATAACGTGATTTCAACTTGAAAATAAATTGCTTCAGGTAACATTTTTAAGCCTTGTTATGGAAAAAGTGTGGTTTATACAATTTTTATATGCAAGTTATTAAATGTGAACTGAATTTTTAGGGGAATTTTCGTAGAATACTGTATTGTCCATTTAGCCCCATCTCTTTCATTTTGCTACTCAGAGAGGACTGGCAACATTGTATTGTGGCTTATTGAGAGGCTCATGCCAGGTAGAATATGTTTTGGGTTTTTTGGTTTTTTTTGTTTTCATCCACTTTGGCTCAATGTAACCTCAGATTTATCTCATATTTAAGACTCTCTTTTGTTTATGCCTGTTCAGCTCATGAGAACATCTCCAGGACTCTTAAAGGCCTCCTGTAGTTCAGATTCATTCCAGACTTTTCTAACTAAACTGTTCTGAATTTGACCTGAATAACATTACAAATGGCTTTGTGCATTTTTCAGTTTTTTTTTTTTTTCTTACTACACTGTGCTTGGTACACACTTGATATTAAATAGCATAACAAACTAGAAAGCTGTTGACATCTTATGTTTTCGTTGCTAGCAAGTATTGTTTGCATAAGATTTATCTCCTGAGAGGAGAAGGGATTGCTTTAGAGAAATACGCTTGCCTTCACTAGCCTGACAATTGGTAATCTGTTCCAGTGTGGGTGTGTATATGCTCTCTTCTCTGAAATGTTTTCTCAGTCATGAGGTTTCCCTATAATAAGTTCCCAGCTGGGAAAAGGAAGTATGGATTCAGC
>NW_010549061.1:0-3887 GCF_000687285.1 Phaethon lepturus | reverse complement strand
AGCAGGAACTGATCCTGTCTTATTTCTGAATGACAGTTTGGTGACTGTCCTTCCTTTCAAGCTTACTGCACTTAAGGTGAATTTTTTCTACTGTATTGGTCTGAGTAAAAGGTGTTTAAACTGCTACCCAGTAACAATCATATACAAATACCATTTCAGTTTTTGAGTTAGTGCAGACTTTACAGACCAGTTTGTATGCACACATAGCTTATTTTTGGATCTAAATGAAAAATTTGTAGTTTATTATTTCTCTTCTCAAGATGGAGTACATAGAAGCTATTACTGTTTAAGACAAACTGTTGCTCCCTGTGTGTTAGGAGCTGGTTCTGCTTGCTTCACTGACTAAAATACTGCTGGGGTTCTGTGCCTTTCCAGTCAGAGTTGGGCACATCTATTAAAATTATAGCGATTGCATGCATGTGACCAGCAGCCCAAACTTGCATGGAGAACTTTTTACTATTTGGCTTAAGAGAGGCAAACAATTCATCTTAACTCTTCAATCTGAAGTTCTCTAGAGTGATGCCTGCAAGCAAAGCTGAATTTCTTCCACATAAATCTGGATGCATTTTCTATGGAATTTGGAGACCCGCACCAAACATGGAAAAATAATTTAATGTTCATAAAAAGCTTTCTGAAATGGACAAACAGATGAAGTATACTGAAGTCCATATAGTCCATCTTTTGGTAGACAGTAATTTTCTGTCCTCTGGGCTTTGGCACATGGGAGTGGATGAGCAAAATGCTTCCTCACTTGTGTTCAGCTGCAGGCACAAAGGAACGTGCTGTGGCCTGTAAGTGATAGCAGGAGGAGCAACCGTCTCCCTTAGCTGCAGGTCACCTGCCTTTCCTTAACCAGCTCCTGCTACTATTTTCATGGCTGGAACAGGGAGGGAAAGGGAAATGGAAAAAGAAAGGAAACAAAAAGGTGTTCCTGTTCCCCCTTCTGCTTCTGCATGTTTTGCCATCCCTGTGACAGGCCAGGTAAGCAGGAAGCTTTTTCTGCTGCTCGGTCCCAGGGGAGATCCCATCATCTCCATGGAAAGGTTTGCTTTTCCTCTTGGGCCTGGTGTGCACTGGTATCCTGAGAGAGGTGTTTCACTCTCAGCATTGAAAAGGTTGGGCTGTGTTATAAATGGGGAATTGTGTTTACTTTGTGCTGTTTTATTTGTCAGAACTGCCTTAAGTGCTATAAGGCAAATTCAGCCTACAGCAGTTTTAACTTAGTGAACTCTGTATTGTTCCATTAGAGTTACTTCTGCTTTGAACGTGAGTTGATCTCCATGTCTGGGATGCTTCAGCATAATACAGGCTTCTGCCAGCACCATGAGATGTTGAACAGCATGTGGTGGCACTTGTGGAACCAAGCACAGATACACGCATCTAAAGGACATCCACTGCCTTCTCTCTGATTTAGTAAAGCCATAGTTGTTGGTTATACAGTATAAATTAATAGATGTAAATCCAGAAGGTATTGTTTTGATTACCTTGTCTTTATTCGTAATAAAATCTTCAGATATCCTCTAAACTAAAACACCATTTTGGGGTGAGATTCAAAGTATCTAATTATGATATGAATATTTCCAGTAGTAGAAAGTCCACTACAGTCTGGGCAAGATGTTCTAGTATTTAACTGCCTCTCCTTTAATGAATTCCTGTTGCATTTTTGATCCTCTTCTGTGAGTTTTAAGGAGGATTTTCCTTGCTTTTTTTTTTTTTAATAGGGCAAATATTACGTATTCCTCAAGCCCTGAATTATCAGAGACCTTCTCCTAGTCTTTCACTCATTCTAATGACTCTTCCCTGACCTCTTTGATTCTATTTTTCTGCATATTTGAACACTCTTTTTTGGAGACATCAAGGACAGATGGCAGTACAATGGGAATTATTCTTGTGTCAACTACAGGCATCATAAAACCTTTCTTTTCCAATTTAGTAATTCCCTAATCTCCAAAGCAGACATCAGTCCTTTGAGGCTATGACTGGTCTTTACAGATGCCCCATGAAAATTTAGCTACCATGCCCAAAAGCATTTTCAGAGGCATTATTTTCCAGGGCAGAAAATACTGTTGTTTCTTGTTTCTAGATGCAAATGTGCACCCCCTTGGGTTTCTTGTTATACCTACCATTACCTATACTCAGAATAGTCAACATGGCCTGTGATTTGCTTTCTGCGACCTTCTCTCCAAGAAACCCAGTGGACATCCAGTTGCTTGAAACAGGATTGTCTTCTGTAGATTTGTTCAAGAAGCGTCTGTTCCAAATTATGTGGCTGGGCTACTAGACACCTAGTAATGTGTTGGCAACCTGTCTTTTTCATTATTTATCAGTATTCTTTCTCTGTTGTCAATGATCTTGGGCTTCTTTGGGATGGGTGGTGTTAAATGTCAGACAGCATGGGCAGGTCCCATGGGAACACACTAGGAATGTGTCACTTGATGAAAGCTCTTTGTTTACAGGTATATCCTGGAGCCCATAAATCAAATAAACTTACACAGTTTTCAAAGTGCTTTGTTGATATTGGATTGCTCTAATGGATTAAGCAAAATGTCCTACAGTGCCAAAGCAAGTGTGTTCCATAAGACTAAGAATATTACATAAAGACATACTATTTTAAATCCAGTTTAAAAACAGTAAGTCTATTGTCTGTAGACCTGCTGATTGGCCTTCATTGTGTAACATAATTTAATTGTTCACAATCAAATCTCTCGTCAGCTATTTCACTACATAAAAATTAGTTTTCTTCACAAAATTGACTTCAGGCTGACAGGCCTATAATTATTTAGGGCATCCGATTTGTCTTTTGTACATACTGACCTAGCACTTCTTTCTGTTCTTGTGAACTTGTCCAGTTCACATTTTTCAAACCTTAATGACGATGAACATTACCAGTCCAGCCTGTTCTTATGTCATCTCTTTCAGCACACTTGTATCCAAATTACCCAGCTTTGCTGATGTAGAAGTGTCCAATTAATAGGTGTTTAACATCTTCTTGAGTTACTGTTGGAATGGAAACTATTTCATCATCATCATAAGAATGATGTTTGCATTTTCTCAGACAGATGTGTATGTTAAATTTCTGCTTTTCTTTGTTGCTGTCAGCAACCCTACAATTTCCATCTACTAATGGAATAAGGTTTTTTTTTTTCCCCACCAGAAGAGGGCACTTTAAAACCTATTTGTTTAACAATTCTAGCTACTCATTACTCTTTCTGTTCTTTTGCAACTTACATAATTTTCTTTCAGTATCAATTCCCAGTTAGAAATCATCTTGTGTTGAGGCAACAACTGATACCCTGTTAATGAAGAGAGAAGATTTTCTGTCACAGATGAATTAATATCTTTCGCATTAACAAAAATGAAATAGCTGAACTAATTTTCAATATGAGCATCCTGTTGATAACTATTTCTTTACTACAGGTGGGATTTACTTCTCCTAAACGTAGAAGAAGCAGACCTGTGACCTTAGATGTTCACTTTAGAATGAGAAGAGTCTTGCTTTTAGAGGTGCCTGTTTCTTTTTACGGGCTGTAAAGGTCTGTAAAATGTAACTCATTCTTAGATTTCTGATTTGTAGGTGACTTAGGGGAGGTGCGAAGCGGACCATCTTTCTTCATATATGCAAAGGGGGAACTACCAAGAGAAGCGTCATCTAGATTTCAGTTCCTGAATTTTGCTTTTCTAAAACCAAGATTTAAAAAGTGGCTCTTTACAGGTAGTGTTTGCCTTTGTCTCTTGTTCACTAGTGACTTCAAGTAAAAAAGGTACTGTAGCTTGTAAGAAAAAGGTAATAATTTGTATATATCACAGCTGACATCTGAAAGTTAATTTGTGTTCCCAATGGATTCTGCAGGTTGAATTTGATAGTCTAGCAGCTTGCAGATTAAAAT
>NW_010549060.1:5340-7752 GCF_000687285.1 Phaethon lepturus | reverse complement strand
CTCCCTCCATCCCTTAAACACTTTAGCTCAGGTTTCATCTTCTGCTATATTCTACCCGTACCGTTTCTTCTATCTGAAACTCACTCACCACATCCACTTCAAGCGCTTTCCGAGGATAATGACCTTGATCTGTTAGAGAGATCACACTGTCCTCCCTACTTCCGAGCTTTGGTATCAACTTTGCTTCAGCTTTTCTGAAGCTAGAACAAATAGGACACAGCAGGTGCTTCTGCAGATGCAGTTGCTTTGAAAATGCCACTGACTGGTCCTGAAATTCTTTTAAAATCTGTATTATCTGGACACTGTATTAGAGACTCATGACTGGCTTATGTCTTGGGTTATTCTGGGATAACTGAGACATTTATTTCTTAGGAGAACAAAATTTGGGTCCTATTCTACAGGCAAACCAGTTCTAACTAGCAAAGCTCTCCTAGCGTACGAGTTTAACCTCACCGCTTTTCATGGGCCTTCAGCTTCTGCTTGGCTTTGCTGAGGAAGGCTGCATATAGGCACTATTTCAAACTGTGAACTGTGACAAAAATAAGAGAATGCCAGCCGCCTTCTTCAAGGTCACCTTTAGAGATACTGTGGTATCTCTAAACTAAGCGATCTTACGGTAAATTCACAGAATCATAGAGTCTTTGGGTTGGAAGGAACCTTCAAAGGTCATCTAGTGCTACCCCCTGCAATGAGCAGGGACATCTGCAAGTGGCCTGCAAGCACCTGAAGCACAGCGCCTTCCTCTGCTGGGCTTCTGACGGACAAGTCACAACAGCAACATGCTCGGGATTCTTTGGCACTACGGTACTAAGACTAATGGTAATAAAGAACACTACTGCTAACAACGCCACAGAGACCTCATGCTATATCTAGCTCTACTCTCATCATTCCTGAACCAGATTCTTAATTGAGGTGATCTGGACTAGTTCTCCCTCAGATTTCTATTACACTTGTTCAGCAAATTGGTTTTCTTGGTGCGTGGTTGAATTATTCATTCCACTTTTTTCTAGGATGGAGAAGTTACTAAAAGGTTTCTTTCTTGTATAAAGGATTTTCATGTTGGAGTATTAATTTTTAAAATCTCCTGTAAATCCACAGTACTTTAGAGCGGTTTGCCTAGCCTTTTTCAAATTTATCATTAAAGCTTGTGAGTGTGCATGCACGCACCTATGTATAAACTTATACAAAGAGACGCTCACGTGTTTAGTCCCACCTTTCTGTTCAGATACTTGCTCCCTGTGCATAGCGTGTCAACCTTCCAACATACGTTTAGATCCATCCTTGTTGAGAAACACAACTGAAAGTCTGCTGAGCTGGAGGTGGACAAGAAGCCTCTGTAATTTAAGCACTGAACCCATGTTCAAAAGAAAGTCCAGAGGTCTGTCCTCCATCATGATCAGATGAATGCTCTGCCGCTAGGTAAGCTCCTGGCCCAAAAATGGTTCCCTAGCTCTGGAGCTAGAGGAGCAAAGCCTACCCCACGCCTCAGGTAGCGCTCAGCCAGCAGGATGGACACGCGGTATTTTCTGCAGAAGATCACCGAAATGTGTGCTGTACAGCTAACACCGACATAGAAGGGAATTACTGAAGCAACATTTAATTGAGACTCACTGGAATAGGTGCATCACGGGCAGCACTGGTGAGCGCTCGCAGCCAGACCGCCGATCGTACGCGCGCCCCTCGCGCGAGCGACTTCTCTTTAATCCCGAGCACGAACCCGGGCATTCCACGCAGAAACGGAAAAGCCAGCCATGTCTACGCCGACAAGCACAAGTGCTGCGCAAACTCCTGAGAACTAGTGCCGCCCATCCATTTGTCTCCCCGGGCCGGAGTTTCCCCGGCACCTCAGCTGTAAAGCGGCTAGCATGATTTTCGGCGTTGTGAGTACCATAAAATACAGCATTACCATTGTGTGCAATATTAAGCCAATATTGGCTTCTTGACCAGGCGTCATACGGGCTGTACGGTGGCACGCAAGTGTCCTATTTCTTTTATCATCTGCTCTTTCTGCTTTGTATGCCTACCTCAGCTGGGAAATGGAGTATTTTAAAAGTTTCAGCAGCTCCATGAGGTCACTGTAGCTACAGAAAGCTGTAAAAACTGCCTGGGTTGATGGTTCAAGCAGCCACAGGTCTTTTTCATTACAGAACAGATATAACCCTATGAAATTATTATAATAATAACATCATTTATTTCAACAGGACTGAAGCAAAAAAGCTTTATGATGGTGTTTTATATGCAACATGTGCGCTATAAATATTTCCATAAAAACATGCGTTAAAATATAAAGTTGGCAAAAAGAAATCAAAAGTCAGAAAGAAAAAAAAAAAAATCCAGTTAAACAAGCATTAAACCATAAGCCATGGAATAGTGAATAATGAGCCCCTGCCAGTCGTGGCAGCAGGCCTTTCT
>NW_010549060.1:0-5252 GCF_000687285.1 Phaethon lepturus | reverse complement strand
AAAGTCCCTGATAAACTCCCACTCCACTCTTCCCCAGGCTGTCACCCTCCCTGCGACCGTCAAAATCCTCTTTTCTTTCCTCAGCCGGCAGTGCAGCCCCTCTGCCTGTGGCAAAGTCCCCAGCCAGCACCAAGTTCACCGCAGTCGGTGCCGCGGACAGCTACGGTACGAGGCAGCGCTCCCCCAAACGGGAAACGCTCTCACGCCGGTGCCGCGCGCAGGAGCGGGGCACCGGGCTTAGCGGGAGCCACCGGCCCGAGGCCTCGGGCAGCGGCGCGGGGCTGAAGCAGGAGCTGAAGCCAGACCTCTTGAGATCCAGCACGGAGCCAGGACGAGGCCATCAAGGGCTGCCCTCGGCGTTCACCCGAAAAAGGCGCCCGGACCTGCGACCTGTTCCCGGCCCCTGCAAGGTGTGCTTTGCAGTCGTACGTCCCACAGTACCCGCGCGACGCTGAAGGAAATACCCTGCCTTTATCGTCTGTATGGGGCAAGAAAGGCCCGTACCGCCAGCTCTCGCTCTCTCTGCCCCTCTTCAAAAGCAGCTTAAGGGGTCACAGCTACCGGTCCCTTCTGGCTTCACATGGAACACGGGTCCCTGTTGCTGGCGACACGTGCCAAGGACCTCTCGGGCACCCAAACCCCGGTCCGAGCAATTCCCCGGTAGCTGGAAGACGTGACAGTTCGGCTGCCAAAAACCAGCAGGCATTGTTTACACCACCGAACACCCTCACAACAAAATTCTGCTTCCCAGGCCAATTCCGCTGTAATACATCATCCCCGAGCTAACTTGTCAGATTGGTTTGTCTACAAATATGTTCACACTTGGAAATATCTCCCTTCTGTGAACAGCAATCCATTAAACATGCATCTCTCTGTTTTCCCCATCTTGCTCTCTGTACATAAAATAAGTTCTCTTCTTTTGTCCTCAGTAAATGCCTGTTCCACATTTTTGCATGTTTTAAATATTCACGCATATGCAAGAAGCTGTAAAAACATTGCACGGCTTATTTATTATTTAGCGTACACACTTTTTCCTCCAGAATACCAAAATAAAAAACATTTTAGTCGATTTTTTTTCATTTCCTTTGTATCTTATTTCCATTACTCTGCTCGTTAAAGTTTAAAAACTGCTTTGTTTCTTGACAGTGGGGTTGCTATACCTTTCTGTCAGGGAATATATTTGTACCTGCCGACGTGATGGCAGAGGTGGGGGTGAGATGCTGCGGGAACTTTTGGCTTGTCATATAAGGGTCCGGTGTGTATCTTGAAATCTCGAGTCACGCTGGCGTGGTTGCTGGAGGTGCTCAGAGAATTCAGCTAGGAGTACTAAGACATACTAAGCCCAGACTTTAAAAGAGCTCTGAGTTCAGATACGAAGCGTACAGCTATTGAAGGATAAACAGAAGGGCATCTTACTGCTGACAAGCGGTACTCTGCGGTATTTATTTTTTATTTACTCTGCGGTAAATATTGCCACATGTCAATCTTGCCACAAGAATCACCCGATTCATAGATTTTAGGGCCAGCTCAGAAAGATGACTTAGGATGACCTCTTCAACAGCACAAACCAAAGAACATCACGCGGCCATTTCTCCACCAAACCCTTAGCAACTGTTTGGGTTGTGGCATCTCTTCGGGAAGGAGACATCCATCTTGATCCAAGGGCTGCAGGAGATGGAGAGCTCACCACGTCCCTCAGGAGGTCACTCCAACGGTAAATTATCTTCATCCTCAGGTATGTACACGCTAGTTTCTGTTGTTTTCGCGCTGCTGTAACACTCCACAGATAGCTCGTTCACTGCAGGAATTACTTGTACGGAAAAGCCCTGCACGGCTGGAGCTGCATCCGGCATCGGATAGCTTTTTCAAGCGTTCACTCTCTAGCAGCAACCTAATAACCCACCAATTCCTGCACAGCAGACAAAGTAGCGCGAGCTACCTCACGTCACTGTCACCAGCGTGTTTCAGCCTTGACCCGAGACGACCACCCGTGGGAGGGCGGTGTGGGCTCCGGCTCCGTGGCACGTTCGCAGCTCGCCCCGTTGCTAATACTGCCAGCAGCACGGCCAGATGGTATGGTCGTTCCAGCAGCTTGGGCGCCTTTCCATTAGGAACTGGACTGAAACCAAGAACTCCGCTCATACAGGTCACTCAACAGACATAACTACCAACCTGGTCTGGATTCAAATGACTGGCCCGGTGTGAAAAGTGCTGGATCTTGCAACTGGTGCCATAAAAAAGTGACTAGTTTTTTTTAAAAAAAACGTTCATTGCTCCTGGAATCAGATGGTTGCGTGCACGTTCTGTGTGACAGGCTTTAGCATTCCAACGCTACATAGTGAAAGGCATTTCGGAAAGAGATAGGCAATACAGCTAGCTTTTAGCATATTTACGTGCTATTTTATAACATTTTATAACATATAAGTTAAGCAGCACTTTGTAAAGCACCTAGTACCTTGTAGGTGCTATGCAAACACTACATTATGATGTATTGTAGAACATAATCTTGGCTTGCCGGAGAGCTGTACCAGGTAACTTAAAATACACTTTATGTTATTTTTTTCTGTTTTTTTTTTCACCATTCCTCCCCACTGAATTTGCATATCCTTTCTATGCCTGACTTTGAGGTGTACACACGTATCTGTGCACACACGGTGCACAACTGTAAATACTAAAACCTTGCCCACTCTCCCAGAAAGCAGCTAATTATTTTTCCTCACCCTCCCGAGACAAAAGAATACTACCATGTCAGGCAATGCGGTTGTACCGACAGGAAACCGATCGGAGAGAATTAACTCAAGTCCCCTAACCTTCCAGCGGGCTAAATCAGGACTTAGCTGACTTCTCTGACTTGAGGAATGCCTTTATTCAATCCATTGAGCCGAGCCTGAAACGAAGGAGAATTTTCCTTATGGCCACATCCTGCGTTCAAAGAACAGGAGGCAGTTTCTGGGAGATATTCCTCACTTTTGACTTCCTAATTTACCTCGAGCTATTGACTAGAGGAATTTTCAGGAGTCTTCACACTAACAAATTGTTCCCAAACCATGGCAGAATGCTTTACACTGTTAAATGTTAATGGTAATCACGTCACTGATTACCTAGGGACTGTGTAATTATGTGTTTAATTAATGCATAGGGTTATTTAGAAGGTGGGATGCCAAGAACTCTGGGCACTGCTGCCGCTGCTGCCGGTGACCTCCTGCACGTTCCTTGAGGAGCCAGACACCCTCCGCGCTGCTCCACGCTGCTCCACGCTCCCATCCGCGGGTGGGAAGGCGATCCTCCTCTCAGCAGCCTTGTAACCCAAGTATTGCCTTAGAGCCACCCAGACCGAAGCACGTGTAAGCGACTGTGGCCCGAGACTAGAACCGCCGAAGCTCCCCGTTGGTCCTGGCTTTATCACAGGCGCCGCCCCCGCCGCCGCCTGCTCTTCGGACGGGGAGCTCGGGGGCGGTGAGCCAAGGGTCGTTTCTGGTTGTAGTAACAACGGAGTGTTCCTAGTTCTCAAGGCACAAGATGCTGAAATGTTCTTCTGTGCGTGCACGCGTGTGCACAAGCGTGTGCGTGCGAGTGTGTTTTCAGCGTTAAATACTATAAAGGGAAAGAAGGACAGGGTAATACTGGAAGACAGAAAGAATAGAAAAACGCAAAGAACAGGATTCTGGAACATTTCAGTATCCTGTTGACTCATAAGATTGGAGCAGACAGGTACAGCCCAAAGACAGCATGATCTAAATGCTCAGGAATGTCTAATTTTAGTCTGTCCAGTTTTGGCAATGTCACCTTTAATTGCATGGCTCATTTGAATTGTAAAACACCTTTAAAAGCTAACTAGTAAAAGGAAATAGGCCGTATTTTCGAGACTAACAGTCATATTCAATTTTAACCGCAACGCACATTCGGACTTGAGTTACCAGAGACAAACAGGGCCTGCAAACATCCGTGCAGATGTTTCAGTCCTTTAATTGAGACTGCCTTCAGACCACTTCGTGGCAGTGCTTCTGCAAACTCTTCTGTGTGACCCACAATTTACTGGTACGGATTTTTCCCGGCTAACCAAGTCGCAGACTTCTACGCTGTGTGCATCGTGGTGAAGCGCAGCTCAGATTTTCACAGACGGGACTTCATGATGCTCCGGTCAATCTGAGAAGCAAGAGTGCCAGACCAGTTCCACCGGCTCCAGCACCCGCAAGCGAGGCTGGCTTTCCAGGGCACAGGATGCATGCAATGGCCACCTTGCAGTGAGTAGTGAGCTTTCCGAGTCCAATTTTCAAAAAAGCACAGGCCTCAGCAGGTACACAGAAATGCCGCGCTGTCAAAAATTTGGATACTAAGAAAAATCTATTTAGTAACCAGACTGTTGTGCTAGTTTAGGATATTAAAAAAAACCAAACCAAACCAAACCAAAGAGAAGATTTTCCGAAAACCGGGGCTGAAGCTAACAAGCCTTCTTTCCTCGGCTTCAGTGAGGCAGGATTTTCTCTCACATTAAGTCCACTGAGCAATTTTCACAATCGGCGATTTTGTGAATGAAGCCCAAGGAAGCACCTGGTGGAACCACTGAATACGCATGAGAAGATGTTCATAGCGAACCGCTCGTGGTCGGCAGAGGAAGGAAAAATATTGGGAAGCGCATTCGGTAAGACCCACATTTGTGAAATAATTAGCCACCATCCTGAAAGCACAGACATGAGGACTGGGCTACTTCGCTACGACTTCTAGTCTTGATTAGACAGAACCCAATTCAGAGCCAGTTTCCTCAAAGCACCCTCTGGTTCTGCACTAGAAGGGCTACAATCGGAGACCTGCAATTGCAGGAAAAGTGCTATACGGCCTTTGCAAGAGCAAAACCCTGCTGCGCCAGTGATGGAGGTGAATATTCAAGGACTTTGCCACTAGCATAACCTGTGCTGCCACCTGAAACACACTTGACAAAGAGTGCTTTTTTGTTGCTGCTGCACACATAAACCGTCGAGTCTCTTCGGAGAAATAGCTCTCTGCCTCCCTCTAGAGAGATTTGCGCGGCATTCACTAGCGTAAACCCCGGGTTTTCCGCTCCTCTTAGCACGTAGTCAACGCGCACTCGACTTGCTCTTCAGGTCTTCCTAAGAAATTTTTCAGCCACTCGCACTAACGGGGCTGATAACCCAGCAGCTGAGCTCCTCCATCGCGCTCGGTGCCACGCAGCCGGCGCGCGTCACAGGACGGGCTTACGGCACCGCGGGCCAACTTTGCGTGCGCGCCGGCGG
>NW_010549059.1:0-10049 GCF_000687285.1 Phaethon lepturus | reverse complement strand
GGGCGGCTCAGCTCCTTTGTAGTCTTTCTTTACGGCCGGGCCACCTTCCTTACAGGTCCTTAACGGGGTTCGCAGCCCTGTCCTTGTCCAGTTGTGCTGGTTGTGACCCGTTTCGGGTCTGTTCAAGGGCTGGGAACAAAACCTCGCAATCCTGCCTGTGTTGGCACATCTGTGAGCAAGGAGAAGCCTCAGCTTGTGGTTGCAGAGGTGCATGGTTTGGGAAAGAGGGAGCTCTCCCGAGACCTCCCTGCATGACCTGGCTGATGTCCCCCTGCTCCGGACTGCCTTCCCCTCTTGCCTCTCAAATTAGCCACGGAGCATGAGGAGGAGTTTCAGCCAGCCTAGGACCTTTGCTGATGTGGATAAAGCCTGTGAGCAGAAAGCCAGCGCGCGCTGGCAGCACCACCGAGCTGGGGGAGCAGCACAGGGCTTGGTGCTGTCACACAGAGGTGGGCTGACGTCTTGAGCGCAAAAAAACCCCTCGGAGCAAACACCCCAATGGGGTTTGTATGGCAGCAAGGGCTCTGGAGCTTCAAATGTCCCGTCCAAGGGAACCTGGCGTGGACCCAGCCACCAGCTCTGGCCTGAGCCAGGAGGAGGGGGGACATCAGCGTGCCCAGCCCTGCAAGGAGAAGGGCTCTTGCACGAGGGCTGAGGTGGCATCGATGGCTTTTGCCACCCTGCCTGCATCTGCCTGGCCTCTGCCAGCATTTTGCATGTGGGATAAATGCTGCTAATTCTGAGCAGCGCTGGGGAGCTCCTCCGTTCAACTTGCTGTGGGCTCCTCGGGGGATTTGTGGCTGCATCCGTGCAACTGGGCTACGGCAGCATCTCTCCCACTGGAAAGGCTCCACGAGGCAACAGCAGCACACAGGGGTGTTTAATGCCACATCCCTGGCTGGGGCGGCTGTCCCCTCACCACAGTCCCTTCTCAACCCTCAGGGAGAAGATGTCGTGATCTAGTTGCATGCTGCTGCTGCTTCTGCAGGACCCATATGTCCTGCTGCTTCTTCTGTGGGACCCATATCTCCTGCTGCTTCTTCTATGGGACTCATATCTCCTGCCAGCCCTCCTGCAATCCCTCTCTCCTCCTGCTGTGATCTATTTTGTGTGCAATAAGCGCATCAGACATCCCACGGCTGATGCAACCTGTGCTGAGACACCTTCGGTCTCTGCAGAGCGTGTTTGGTCACTGGGTCCGGTTTGGGTCCCCAGTACCAGGCAGGCAGTGACAGGCTGGACCGAGCCCAGCTGGAAGATATGCCGAAAATGTTTTCCCTTTCAGGCTGATCGACTGCTGGAACAGGGACCAAGGGAGGGGGGGGCATCTCCATCCTTGGAGAAATTCAGCCCTTGCCTGGACACAGCCCTGAGCAACCTGATGTAACTTCAAAGCTATCCCTGCTTGGAGCCAGAGGTTGGACCAGGGACCTCCTGGGGCCCTGTCCAACCTGAATTACCCCGTGGCTGTGTGCTCCGGGACGGATGGCAAGTCACCACCAGAAATCTTGGCTCTACCTCCGGGGTCTTAGGGTTTTTTTACGTCAGAGCCATGCTATTTCATGCTCTATTATCAGGTTAGTCAAAACACTTCTCTAAACTATATGTCTATATAATTGCCAGCTACACTCACTTCCTTGGCTCCTGCTGTTTTCCATTGCATCGGATTTTCAGTCATGCAAAATATCTACTTTCACCTTAATCTGCATGAAGCCCCCCTTCCCCGCAGGCGGCTCAGGAGCGAAGGAGAAGCCAATACCTCCCGGCTACGTCCGCTGAAGCCTCGTTCCCCATTGGGCAAGACAGGAGAGCAGGGGCTGGTGAGGTGCTCTGCTCAATTTGGGGTGTCACTGCAAGCCTAGGGCTCTGCCGTGGGGAAATTCAGTCACATAGAAGAAGGTTTTGTCGGGTTTGGTGCTGCCCTGAAAGTCCTGTGTGAAGCCCATGGCTCTGGAGATGGTTTGAATTTTTGGCTTGTCGGTGAAACATCTTCCAGTCAATTGGGATGCGTGTTCTCACGTCACCTTCCCCCAGCCAAGGTGAGGGATTTCTCCCCAAAGGGATGGGATTTCTCCTAAAACAGCGCTTGTAGCAATCCACAGAGACCCACGCACCGCGCCGGGCAAGCGTTGCCCCCGCATCCACCCTCCTCTGCACATCCCTTTCTTTTTCGGTGATGAGAAATGGAGAAACCAGAGGATCGTCCGCGCTGCGCAGCTCACAGGCTGTTCTCGTGCCACCGTGGACCTGTCTCCTCTCCAGACTAAACAGTCCTAATATTTCCTGTCTCTTCTGACATAGAAATGTGTCTGTAATCACTCTTTTCCCTTGTTCCTACACCTTTTTGGATGCCGGAGCAGCTCAGGATGTACCTAATCTGGCGGGTTGTCTCAGCTGCTGGGGAAACGAGATCGCATTTCCCTGCCTCCAGCTTTGTCAAAGTTTGACACCCACGAAACTGGGAAACAAAAAAACCCACACGGAGGAAAGCTTTGCCAGCACGTCAGGACTACCCGGACGCTGGAAAATGGGTGCTGAGAAAAACAGGGAGATCCTTGGAGACTGCGGCTGGTGGGGCTGGAGCCAAAGGAGGGACGGGAGGTGGATGAGACGTGGCTGACGTGGCACGACCGCAGCCCCGGGGGCTCTTTCCTCCGGTGCGATGCTTGGCCCCTCTGCCCTGTGCACCTTACGTGACCATGCCCACACGTGGGGTTCCCCAGGGGGACGTAGGACAGGCCGATGGTGCAGAGGAGCTGGAGGAGCATCCCACGGTGCTCGCGGTCCTCCTGCCCCGTGGGATGCGGGACAGCCACGCGTGCCGCCGCCAGCTGCCCTCTCCGGTGCAACCAGGGTGGTGTTTCTTGCTCTCCTAATTTTTGCCCATGGGAGCACGCAGCCCCCGGCAGAGATCCCTGTTTGTACGGGCTGGATAAATCCGAAGGAAACTGCTTACGAGTCCTTCTCACCAGCATTGCCAAAAGACCATGATTCAGTGCTTTTTTTTGGGTAGAAATTAATTAGTTCAGGCCCATCACAATTATCTAACTCAATGAGCACAACAATAACCCACTGTTTAAAGGTTGTTCATGGCCATTTAGCACCATCTGGGTCGTCTGATCAGGGGCTTTGAAAACAGTTGAAAATGAAGTAAGAAGGGTTGCTTGGCCACAACACCCCTTTTTGCCTCCCAGCTGCACAATGAAAATAATCCTGGTGGACCCATTAGACACAGGGAGGAGGACTGTGGAGCAAACGTCACCCCGTATCTCACTGTGCCCCTCTGAGCTGCAGGTCGGTGTCCCCACATGGGAAGGTGGTGACCTTGGAGGGAGCTGGGGAGAAGAGCGTGGCCACATGTCTAAACAGCAATAGAGTTCTGCCCTGGACATGCTCCTCCTCAAGCTTTGGGGGTTGAGTGTGATCGGGTGAAGCTTGAGCCATCCCTGTGGAAAGCTTGTGGTTTGCAGAGGTCTCTGCTGCTGCTCAGAAGGACTTGGACAGCTTTGGAGGTCGGACAGTCTCTTGTGCGTGCTGGAAGATGGATTTGAGGGCTTGGGCTTCCCCCCAAGTTGGAAAGGCAGCAGGGAGCACTGTTGATTTTTAAGGGCGAGTGGCTGCTCACCATGTCCAAAGCTGCCCCGAGAGGCGCTTGGAGCCTACTGAAAATTGAGGACACACTCATGTATAGTCCACCCCTGGGTGGCCACCTGAGAAATGAGGCTCCCCATGTCATGTATGTTAGGAGATGCCACATCTGGTAGCTCAGGTACACCCTGCATGACCTTCCGAGCAGCCAACCTCCAGGTCCCACATTCTCTCCAGTAGCTGGTTTGGATATCCCAGTCCCACAAGTCCCAACTTGTAGGCCCGCAGTCTCTCCAGTATCATAGAATCATAGAATGGGTTGGGTTGGAAAGGACCTTTCAAGGTCATTTAGTCCAACCCCTCTACAATGAGCAGGGACATCCTTAATGATCCTTCTGCAGGTTCACCTACGGAAACGCAGACTTTTACTTCTCTAGATAGTCAAAATCCGTCCCAGACTGACAGCTTCTCCAACACCTGGCTGTGACCTGTGGTCTGACGGTGTTGCTGGCACCCAGACCCCCAAACACATGTGTGCATCCAGGAGACCCCATCAACCAGGAAAACGGTTAGAAATGGAGCTTAATGAGGAAATGGAGTCTAATTAATGAGACAAACTGCTCTGACTGGGGACAAGCGCAGTGACCATCCACCTGCTCAGACAGAACAGGCCCATTTATCCCCTTATCCCTCCATTTTCACATGCTTGTTCCTCTCCAGTCCCCCTTCATCCCTCTCTTTTCCCACTGTCGATCCATCCCCTCAACATTGTCTTCTACAGTCCCTAGATGTGCTTCCCTTGGGGTCCTAGCACCTTCCCCAGCCTTCATGCCTGGGAATGCATACCCAGGGCCCACCAACCTCTTCCTACATCATGGGAGGAGCAGTGGTGGCACCATGGGCTTCTGTATCCCCATCACCACCACCACCACCTTGTACCAGTCCCCCTGTCTCCTCCAGGCTGGGGGGTCTGGGTGTGGGTGGGATCTTGGGTAGGAACAACACATGGATTTATAGCCTTGGTTTTGCTGCAATCACCGCTGTGCATCATCCTCACTGTGCCCGTGGGAGCTGCGTGTCCTGCCATGCCTGGTGGAGGCTGTGCTAAGCACAGACACCACCATGTCTTCTGCAGAGAGGCACCTGGCTTTCTACACCCTGACATAGCCACAGGAGCACTGATGTGGGGCATATCTTCCTCCATGGTGCTCTACCGTGGCCACCACAACTTGCACCAGCAGCTTTGCCAGCTGGATGCATCAACCTCTTTTCGTCAATGGGGCAATCGCTTGCATGACTGGATGGCAGCATGACTTGTGTTCAGATCTGATCATACACCCATACATCTCCTCAGGATAGACTGGGCATCCCTGAAATGTGGTTGTGTGACACATTTTTGGTCTGGAGGCCCAGAGAGGTGGATTTGGGTGGTCAGAGGAAGTCAACTAACCTCCTCTGCCCTGGGAAGGTGCAGGTCCCAGCCAGGCTGGGATGGTGACGTTCAACCCATGGGCTGGAATGGGAACCACAGCTTCTTGTGATGGCCAAGAACATGGATAGAAGTTCAAAAGGGGACAGAGACAAAGTGATAGAAGGGGCTGCTGTGAAATGTGGCCATCCAGTGGCTCACGCTCTGCCCTTGCAACACCATTTCTCCCTGCGGGTCACTGGGGGAAGCCAGTGTGACCAGCCTGGGATGGGACATTGCATTTGGGCATGCTTTTTGGCTGGATGACCCCACTCATGTCATCCCAGGACACCTGGCGGGGCAGGGCACCGACAACTCAAGGGTCTTCCCAGGTCCTGAGCAGCAAGGCGAATGCTGCAGTGTGCGTTGGACACTGGGACATGGCTGTCCCAATGGCTTCCTTCCCCTGTAGCACCGCATCTCATCCAGCAGCCCCGCGATGAGCTTGCTTTCTTCCAGAGGGATGAATGACATCGTTCCCAACCCCTTGTCCCTCTGGCACCGTCCTGGAGCTGCCCTGCAGCACAAGAGAGCTCTTCTCCTCCTGTGGGATGGAAAAAATTGCCTTTTAAGAGAGTGATCATGCTAAGGACACGTGTGTGTGAACGATCCATATCAGCAGGAGTCCTGCTCCCACTGGGAAAGGGTGCCTCATCTCCGAAATGGTGTCTGTGATCCCTGTTTGCAACAGAAAATGAGATGTTTCTAGGTGTTTGTGCTCAACAATGTTGTCCCAAGCACTTCTAGGGGTTGGAGGAGGCTGTGCTCTTGGCATGGGCTTCCCATCAAGCAGCGCGGCGACTGCTGAGAACCAGGTGGGAGACGTTTTTCATCAGCTGGTCCTGTTGCTGCTATGCCATGCACCTTTCATTTTTGCATGGCATGAAGACCCACATTTTAGGAAGGATCCAGTCTGGTTGCCTTCCAGAACTTGGTCCTGCTTGGAGAAAGCTGGACATGTCACTGTGGGCTTGCATACTGGTTCCTGTCAGGTGGGAACCCATCGCCTTTTCCCAACCCCAACCACAAGCCCAGCTTTCATCCCAGGGGAGGAAGGTCCTGAGACCCCACTCCCATGGTTGGGAGCTCTTTCTTGCCTCTCTCCACGTCTCTCCCACATTGAGTTGCACAGCCACTGGCTGCTGGAGGCCCAAGGTGGTTATTCCCCCAGTGATGGCTGTCGTGAGATGGGTCAGGGATGCGGGAAGGTCTACACTCCAGGACAACCTCAGCAACCAGTCCTCTGACCTCCCGGCATCTGTGCAAACAAAGGGAACTACAAGATATTAAAACCCCAGATCCAGAGTGGGATGGACAGGCAGGTCTCCAAGAAACCCATCTAGATGGGAAATGTAGGCAAGTGTCCCCCACCACCACCGCCTACCATGTCAGTGTTCATCCAAACAGGCCCAATTTAGGTTTTTTCTTTTGTTTTTTTTTCCCCTGCCTGTCTCTGTGGCTGGGTTTTGCTTGGTGCCGAGGGCTTCAGGCTGCAATTGGCACAGGAAAACCTGGTAATGCAGAGTTTTGCTCACCGGTGGGCTGCCCGAGACAGCGGTTTGCAAGCAGGGTTTGGCGGGGGGCTGCAAAGGGACCCTCTGAGGTTCCTCCAAACACCATAAGGCTTCCAGCTCCTGTTCCGTGGCAGAAAGATCAGCACTAAATAATGAATGGAAACACTGATCCCCTTCCAGGATGCTTTTAGCACGTCCTGAGAAGTTACGCAGACACCGGTGAGGGCTCCTTCTCCTCGGTGGAATGAGGGAATCTGGAGCCTCCTGACGTAGCAGCCCAGACGTGACATAGAGAACTGCACGATGTCCTTCCCCCGATGACCTTCCTTGGAAGTCAGGAAGACCCAGTTACGCAACGGGCGAAGGCTTTCAATACGTGATGATAGCTGCATCAATACGTGGTGCGGCTGTTGGTGATCGCTACCTGAGCCAAGAGGTTTCCAGGGAAAAACTGCAAATTACTTTGCTGACTTCCTGAGATGGATTACTGGCATTTGAAGCTGAATCTCGATCACCAAAACCAACAAAAAAGGTCAGTTAGAGGTGAATATAATTTGGCCCTTCATCTAAATGAGCACCAGCCTGTGGTAGATACCCAAAATTACTAGAACAAACTCTCCAGACAGTATTGATCTGTTAATTAGCAAAGGATCTTATGACTGGCACTGTTTCCAGATCAGCCTCGCCAACTGCTGGCCCAAGACGACCAGATCCCCGAAGGGATTTGGGTGCCTCTTGCCCTTGAACCTGTCCTACAGAGCTGAGCGCCTCTGTTGAAAATTGGGGCACTCTGAAATCAGAGGAAGTTTTGTCCTTCACGTTGGCATGGCTGGGATTTTAACCGTACGCATCCAAAAGGATTTTGAGGGAGGTTTTGTCTTTGGAATGGCAATTTAACCCTTTCTAGCTTGTCATTGCCTTGGAGGAATCATTTTCCCATGACCCAAAACTGGAGTTTTACCTCTCTTCCTTGGCCAGGCAGCATGTGTGCTGGTTGGGATGGGGATGTCTGGGTTGACTTGGCTGCTGGCTAGCTTCCAAGGGACTTGGTGCCTCTTGGGGTCATGTTGCAGGTCCTAGGAGAAGACAGATGATGTGGAGAAGCGGTGGGAGCCGGGACTTGCAGCCATAGCTCAGCTGTAGCTCATTGCTCTTTCTTTTGGTGAGACCAGCAGTAGAGTAGCCCGATCTCCATGTGGGGCTCCAAAACAAGCCTTGGGTGATGCTCTGACCAGCCCTGACGTCCGAGTTCCCAGTGGGGATGGTCCCTCCTCCCCTGTGAGGTTTTGCACCCCCGGGGAGCAGCCCGTGCTCCCCACACCTGGTCTGGGGAAGAGGGATAACGTCATCCGCAGCTCCTTGGCACAAAAGCGGTTGCAAAATGCCAGCCAGCAGGCCAGGAGAGAGGCCAGCTGGGGGAAAACTTACGGGTGAGCCCAGCGCCAAGTCTCCCAGCCGGGAATTGGTGGGGAGGGCTCAGGCTCCGCTTTCCACAGAGCCTGTGGTTTTATTCCCTCTACACCAAGGTAAGGGGAGGGAGGAGGCATCTCTTGCAACCAAAAAACCCTGGTATTTTGTTCTTCAAGCATCTTGATTTGGGATGGTGCAGTGGGGTACGTCGGTGGAAGATTTTTGGGGAAATGACATCCCAGTGTCCCCATGGGATGGACTCAGCAGGGCCGGGGTGCCCCATGACTCTCTGTATGCTCCTCTCCCATGTTCTTCCCTCCTCCTCCGTTTTTTTAGACACCCCGGAGCTTTTTTAGAGGCCCCACAGAGCGTAGCGATGGTTCACGAAGACGCGGGCTCCGGACCTTTGATGCCGGCAGGGCAGAGTCTGCTCCCCCTTCCAGCCCGTGGTCCCTGCTGGGAGCGGTGGGATCTTGGGGAGCAGATGCAGAGCATCCACGGCATTGCTTGGACTGCCGGAGCAGAACGCGCAGACACCCCCCGCCCCAGCCTTGTCTCCCCAATCTAAGGAAAAACTCAAAAAATAGGGTGGGTGGGAGATGCCCCTTCCTTGGGGTGCCCCCCAGGTTCCTGGCAGGAGATGGGTCAGGGCTTAGAGGAGGGTGTCACATCCAAAACCATCGTGCTCAATAGCCACCAGCAGCTCCATGTACTCACCCCAGCTGAACCCACAGATGGTTCTGGCCCCCACAAGGTCGGGCAGAAGGTCCGAATTCACTGCTGCAGACCTGCAGGAACGCCCTTGGCCCCTGGTTACTCCTGATTTGCACCTGGGCAGGTGATACCCCCAGCACTTGGGGATTTGGTTAGAAAAGCTGCTTTTTTTTTTACAATGTTTCTGAATTTCCATCTCAGGAAGTGTTTAGAGGCTTTCTCCAGCCCGGTGGGTCATCATGGGGAGGTGTCCTACCAGCCCAGGAGACCCAAAAAGCTGCTCCCCACCCCAAAGGAACCGGATTTTTCTCTTTGTCACTCAGCTCTGACCCAGGATCCGGCCAGTCCTGGCATGGAAAAGCCTTTTTTTGAGGGTTAGAGCAGCTTTATCCACCCAGCTGGCAATGCTGGCGTGGGATGGGCTCAGGTGGACCATCCCTGGACCGTGGCTGGCCGCGGAGGCGGGCACGTCCCCTTCTTTTGTGGTGGCAAGGACTTGCGTGCCCCCAGACACACGCATCGGCACCCCTTTCCTGCTCCCCCACGGGGCAGGGCAGGGGGTTTGCATTTGGGGCTGAAGCACCGGAGATCCCACTCCTGCCACCACTGCTTTACCCCCGCTGGAGAACGTCATCTCCAGGCACAGGGCGAGAAGGGGATGGGGACAGCCAGCACGGATCAGGACCAACCTGATCTCCAGCTGCATGCCAGGGGTGGGATTCACTGGGATTTTAGCAAAGCTTTTGACATCGTCTCCTTTAGCATCCTCACGGCCAAAGCCGGGGCGATACGGGACAATAGGGATACCCCTACAGCAGGTACCCCTGGGATATAAGGGTGGGAGTGGGTGAGGGTGGCTGAAGGGGACGCTTGGCTCCTTTGTGACATGTCCGCTGGCTCAGCCGGGTCCCATCCCACCCAAGATGACTCCTAAAGTCCTTTCAGAAGCACAGGCCTGTGCTCAGCACCGGTGGATGTGGTGAGTGCCGGTAAAGGGCTGGGGAGATGCGGCCCCTTGGGCTTGAGCATGGCCATGGAGGGTGGGAGCAACGCCAGAAATCCAGCGTTAGAAGAATAATCTTATTATTTGAGTATTATTATTTAAATGGTACGGTGGGGATGGCTGCCTTAGCAGAAGACATCGTGGTGGTGGGTGAGCAGGACCTGGAGCAGGAACAGCGATGGAGGGGAAGAGGGATGAGGAGGAGGAGGGTCATGCCTGTTCTTGGATAAACGGGTCCAAAGTCTTCAAGACCCCAAATTTAGAGGGCTAGGCGACCCTAAATTTAGCAGGACATGGGTGGGCGAGTGGTTATGTGACGGTGTCCTGCTGTGCCAGGGGATGTCAGCGAGTG
>NW_010549058.1:4351-20322 GCF_000687285.1 Phaethon lepturus | reverse complement strand
CCGGCCCCAGAACCGAGCCCTGGGGACACCACTTGTGACCAGTCGCCAGCCGGATTTAACACCATTCATCACAACTCTCTGGGCTCGGCCATCCAGCCAGTTCCTCACCCAGTGAAGAGTAAACCTGTCTAAGCCACGAGCCGCCAGTTTCTCCAGGAGAATGCTGTGGGAGACGCTGTCAAAGGCTTTACTGAAGTCCAGGTAGACAACGTCCACAGCCTTTCCCTCATCCACTAGGCAGGTCACCTGGTCATAGAAGGAAATCAGGTTGGTCAAGCAGGACCTGCCTTTCATGAACCCATGCTGGCTGGGCCTGATCCCTTGGTTGTCCTGCAGATGCCCTGTGAGCACTCTCAAGACGAACCGCTCCATGATCTTCCCCGGTACAGAGGTCAGGCTGACAGGCCTGTAGTTCCCAGGATCCTTATTCTGGCCCTTCTTGTAGATGGGTGTCACATTGGCAAGCCTCCAGTCTTCTGGGACCTCCCCTGTTAACCAGGACTGCTGATAAATGATGGAGAGTGGCTTTTTTTTTTTTTTCTCCAACCAGGACTGCTGAAAAATGATGGAGAGTGGCTTGGCAAGCTCCTCCGCCAGCTGTCTCTACTCTCGGGTGGATCCCATCAGGCCCCATAGACTTGTGGGTGTCCAGGTGGTTTAACATGTCCTTGACTGCTTCCTCCTGGATTATGAGGAGTATATTGTGCTCCAATATAAATATTCAAACTAACCTATGGACAGCTGTCCACATTTTAGTCTCTACCTAGGCTTCCCATGCAGACACATTCATTACTACAGCAAGAAAACTGTTGAGATCACCTGGTATGACACTGCATGTAACACCAGTCAGCAACACCAGGTTTCTCTGAAACAATTTCTGCGGGATCTGAAAAATAATCCCAAGTCTTACTTGAGCTCCTGGAAACCCTGGTGCTCCTGGAGAACCTGAAGAACCTTTTGGACCTGTTGCTCCTTCTCTACCTGCAAAAGAAACAGCGTATTTTGTAAAGAAAAATGAAAACAAGCACATGGATTTTGACAAGCTCCGATAATCACTCCCATCATTGAAGGTTTCTGCTTGTTACATTGACTGTATCATCATAGACTGACCTGGCTTCAGGCTGCACCTAAGCCTATTAGCATTCTGACTTCACCTCTTTTAGGGCTTGTGCTCCTATGAGTGGATGGAGCTGCATCAGGCTCCTAACACTCACCACAACTCATGCCTAGTTCAAGGACTGCATGCTGCAGACATGCCCATACCTGATTCTCATGCTAAAAGCAAAATCACTGGCATTTCCTACCATCCTGTTAGAAACAACAAGATAATTTACCAGGCATGCCATCTTGTCCATGTGGCCCAGGAGAACCAGGAAGACCAGGTATTCCCGGAATATAGCTGCAATCAGTACACACGGAAGCTTCATCACCTAGAATGAAAATAATTCATTAGCTGTTCCACAGCAAGTCATTCCCAGGCTTAACTAATGTGTTACATAGTTTGTTATAGAGAATGGCTAAGACTTTGGCCAGCGAGCGGTAGGAACACGGCTTTAATTTTGCTGGAAGATCACTTCCAACACAGAACAAAATTACCTGTGGTCAGACAGGTGATCAGAACTGATCACATTTAATTAGAAATGCAGGAACATTCAGTTTAAATCTCTTGATTTTTTTTAAGTCTAGTTTTCATAAACCATTTGGATATAGTCACTCCACTAATAAGCCAAATTCTCTCAAAAGAAGAAGGGGACCTGGGCTTCAAATTAACATGGCTCCATAACAGCCTGGGTAACTTTAATGAGTGGCAAGAGGCAAAGAGATTCAGCAGCTCCTGTGGTGGTATGTGCAGAAGGAACTTTCTCTCAGAGAACAACTATTGGTGTCAAACATAACGGGAGAATATAAAAACCCTACCAACTTGTAATAATTGTTTGTCCCAGTGAAGATCTACACTCTTGCTGCAATGCTGCACAACTGGTGTGCAGCACTGGCACATGCACTGCTCTTTTAGCTGCTGTTTACTGTAAGGGGAGGAAGACATCTTGCTATCCCTAATAAATTTTCTTAAATCTCTGAACTCATCAAATGGCTTAAGAGGTAAATTAAATTCAAAATTTTGTGAGGATCCATGAATACTACTGGATTGTATCACCTACTTCTGAGTGATAGTTTTCTGAAACTGACCTTTCATGCCAATATCTCCTGGAGGTCCCGGAGGTCCTGTATATCCTGGCTCTCCAGGAAGTCCTGGTAGGCTTGTTCTAAATGTTACTCTGCCTGTTAATGAAATGAGCATGGCACCATTACAACAGCAGATTATTCAGACAATTCTCCTAGCAAATAGAGAGAAAAAAGTTGCAAGGATGAGCAGGAGACAGTATTCTGATCCTTACAGGACCCTTCCAACTTGAGACATTCTATGATTCATTTAAAAGAGAGAACTACCTGCACAAATCCAGGTTACACCTGTAACTGGAAGCACTTGAGGATAAATACAGTAATGCCAAAGTAAATCTCAGCAGACTGTGGATCCGTCTGCCTAGCCTTTAAAAAGCATAGTCCCTTCTGGGAAAGTATTTCCATTTTATCTGAATCAAGAGCAACATAACTCTTTCTTTAACCAGGAATGGAAAGGAAACTTTTCTTTTAATCCTAAATTATTAATGCTGCTCATGTACCTTTGACAGAATTATTCTGGTGTATTTACTATTACTTGGGAAAAACAGAACATGCATTGAGCTATTCCTAAGGTAATATATCTGGAGATCAATAAATTTTCAGAGAGAAAGAAAAGAGAAGCACTACATTGGCATTGTTTCAGAAAAACTTGTTTTGGTCATAAGATATATAAAAGAAACATGATACTGTTGATACTCCTAGTTAATAGAGTTTCTAGAAGTTTTATAAATTCCTACTGCTTTATTTTCACACTGCCAGAACTTCAAACCTGCTCTAAGGCCCACTAAGACCTCTGAAGGCATGCAAGTGATTTCTCTAGCTTTCAGATTAGCCCCTTCTGAATTTAGTTTTACAGATTTACTACAACTTTTGGAAGAATTTTAAGAACTGATTTTCTGTCATTATTCTTTCCTGGTTTTCTGTAGCAGATCTTTATAGCCACAGTTACACAGAAAAGTGAGAAACCTTTATACTGGGAAGTCACTGTATCTTCTCTACAGAATCCCATTAGCAATGGAGCACCTTCACTTCATGAATATCCTAAAACAAAATTTCCAAAGAAAAATTCTATTCAACCATATTACTCAAAATATACTCTATAAGTAATGCATTTATATAATCTCATACATTAGACATTGAGATGACTCTGGATTTGCTCCTGTTCATTATATATTCAGTACTGAAATGTCACCTGGTTCTCCTGGAGGACCTGGTAATCCAACAGAACCAGGTCTGCCAGTAATACCAGGTAGTCCTGGAGGGCCTACAATGCATAAGCCAGTTTGTCCTTTCTCTCCTTTTGCTCCTTTTGGCCCAGGAAATCCTGGGGGACCTCTCAGACCAGGTCTTGTCACACCTAACCAAAGAGGAAAAAATACAAAAATGAAGTCAAAGAAATGGAATTTCAAAGCAAAATAAATACACAATAGGATGAGACAAACATACTGAGTTCATCTCACAAATACTTTTTATCTTGTAACATATTAAATAATCACAATGACAATGTAAAGATATTTAAAAATTATCTTTAACCTCTCTTTAAATACTTGGCCTACAATAGCTTTTGGGTGACAATTTTTTACCACTTAGAAACATGTTTAAAATAATCTCAAGTTAAGATTCCACAAAGCTGATTCCGTGTAATAGGCAGGAAGAACAATATGTTTCATTGTTGGTACTGGACCATTATACATACCTGGTCTACCAGCATCTCCGGGACGACCCTGTGGCCCTGCAAAAGCAATGTATTTAGAACTTGAGTTAAACCACTGTATACTCTGCAAAGTCACTAGTCATTAATACTGACTGCAAACTTTGGGCTTCTGCATTTTAAGTTTATTTTATCTTTTAATTTGGTTTTGCCCGAGTAGGCATCTACTACTTATGCAACCGTTTTATACTGACAATTCTCACTGAAATATGGCAAGATACGGAAGTTTACAACAAGTAGGAATAGGATCCACCACATTGATCTTAGGTGAGGATGCACTCAATTACTTGAGAACGACTTACAGGCTTGCATACTTGCTTCTTTTTGCCACTGTTATTTGCTCTAGTAAATATACCACCTCCTAACAATGCATTAATACCTTTGCAAGGCTCAACTTTCCTGTTGCCATCCCTTAGAAGTATGTAAGTAGATTTATAACAACACAGAGTATTCACTGAGTGGAACACAATCACTTGGATACATAAATATTCGTAAAACTAGAACATCAAAACACAGAATGCAAGGACTTGCTGGGTGAGTATGAGATATAGCCTACAAGATGCTGCCTCAGAGTTCAGGCCACAAGTTCTCGTTACATTGTGAGACAGCCCAAGTAATAAATCAGTACATTTTAATTTTACAGCATGGCCAAAATAAACAAAATTAAAACTTGCATATCTTTATTACTTCAGAATAACAGGCAATAAAAATAGCATAAAACAAACTATGAAAGCTCACCCCGCCCAAAACAAAAAAAGAAAAAAGTGCATGACCTTTAACAGGAGACTTACAGCCCTGATGGCTTGTCTATGGCATATACAAATAATGTGCTGATGCAGTAGTCCACTAAGGTCATGAGACAGGATGTCAGTGAGCTTAGGTGCTCAAATCAATTATCTGCGCACAGAAGTGTGCCAGCTTCATTATTTTTAAGAGGAAATATGGCCATAAATCAAAGTCTCAGGATACACTTGCATTCTGCAATTTGGTGAGAGTAATTTCAAAATACTCTTGTAAACAAAGACGCAGGTTGCTGGGTGCTCAAAAACCTAGCCTGCAACAAGCCCTTTGAGTGGACAGATCTTGCTAAAGGTTTCTGGTTTTGATGTGCCACTCACCAGGCATGCCACGTTGACCTTTTGGTCCTGGATGTCCAGGGGGTCCTTCATCTCCTTTTTCACCAACCACACTATCATAATACTCTGTCTTAAGAGAAAGATGGTAAGAAAAGAAAGAATAATAAGAATGGAGAAGCACAGTGCCTCATATTGAGCATTTGGTTAGAACAATGTTATGATCTCACTCATAATTTTGATGTTGTGACACCATGAGACTTTCTAATCACATGGCTATTACAAGCAGCCAGAAATGAAATCGTAATTGTTATACACAGATGATGCCAAGAGACCTGTACAAATAGATTGGGCTGGGATTTCAGCCCAGTTCCTCAACTCCCAGAGGACGACTCTGCCTGCAGATGCAATTATACAGGCAAGGTGCAAGTTGGAGACC
This sequence comes from Phaethon lepturus, assembly GCF_000687285.1. NCBI lineage: Eukaryota > Metazoa > Chordata > Aves > Phaethontiformes > Phaethontidae > Phaethon > Phaethon lepturus. The sequence continues at coordinate 14,918 of NW_010549058.1, read as the reverse complement.
CAATCACAAATGATAAGGTAGCATGAAATAGAAAATATTCTTGAAAGAAGCCTCTAGGCATCACTTAGTCTATTCCATTGGCTCAAAGCAGTATCAGCTATAGCTAGACTATTTTAAATAATCATACATGAAAACAGACAAAAGTCAACTACTTAAATCACATATGAATTAGAAAGTCATTCCTATAAAAATTAATATTTAATTTATTGAAGTTTAATATTATGATATTTCAAAGTTTCTATGAATGGCAGGCAAAATAAAAATGTGGTTTGCTGTAACTATTTTTTTATAACTACAAATTTTTGCTCTTTTCTGGATTATTTTGCACGGGCACCATTACTAGCAAATCAGTATTGTAGTAAGCATTATACCTTGATATATACACATGACACCAAAATTTAAACAGACTAATAATGTACCAATTTTTAAAGGAATAAAAAAACCTGCTTGAAATTAAAACTCAAAATTTTTACTTTTCTCCTATTGATTTTTTTGAAAAGCAGTGGTTTTTTAGTACTCTGTTAATATCACAAATTATTTAGCCTTTTACAATGTTATTTCTTTTGAACAATTTGGGCAGAAGGTTTCCATTAAGTGTGCATGGGATCTTTAAGGAAGCCACTAGCGAGACAGCATCAGAAGACAGAGAAATTGTACTCGTAGTATCTCTTGCTTTCTTTAAAACGTCTTCTCAGGATTTCAAAATTAACACCACCTGTTCTGGAACCGACTAGAGCCTGGTTTGAAAATTAACTCCTGTGATTTTTTTGTAGCTGTTCTGTGACAGTCCAATCTCCTGTCAAAATTGCCGAGTGGGGTCTAACCAGGCCCTGACCATGCATCCAGCTCTACATGAAGGAAGATGCCACCTCTGTGAGACGCCCAGCATCAGTACTTTGAGAAAGCCATGCCTCCATTAGAGGACCACGGGACATCCGTTACTGCCTCATACAGTCAGTTTGGCGTGTTCTTATTCTAACGGTATAGAAAAATGATACCATGAAGATAATTTACACTTACTCGACCACAAGCTCCAGGTGGACCAGTGTTTCCTTTCATCCCCTTCATCAGAGGAGAGAGATGGGTTTGTTTATAAAAAACAATACATGACATTTGGTACCCACTGTTACTTCAGTACATTGCTCATAAGATTAAAGAAGAACTGCTCCTGACCAGTCCCCCACCACCCCCACCTCTGTGCCTCACACAACCATTCAGCCACATACACCAAAAGCTACAGGAACACATCAGCAGGCATAGATGGACACCAGTTCAAACACATGATCTATTTCAGCTGACCCATCCCCTATTCCATGATATCATTACTTATCATCTTTTAGGTGAAGTAAAACATATTGTATACACAGTGATAAACAAAATGATATAATAACCCCAAAACACATCTTTATTCTCATCCTCAAAAGCAACAACAAAACCATTAGACAATACCTTAGCTCCTTGTCTGCCAGCCAGTCCTGGTTTGCCCCGTTCACCCCTTTGTCCCTGCAGGTGACAGTACACAATTTTAGGAGCATTAACCTTTTAGCACTGCCATCAGTAAGATCTAAAATGGAAAGCTTTAATCTTTCATGGCACTGGGAAGGTGATCGTGACTTGTTCAGCGAAGAAATCTCAGGGAAGGACTCAGTTTGGGGTATAGTTCCATGTCTGTAGGAAATACCACAGGTCCCTCATCCAAACTTGCCTTTATAATGGCACACTCATTAGTGCTGCTCTGGATAGCACAAGTGTCAGAAGCTCCGGTTTGTTGTCCCTCTGCAAATTACTATTTCTGAAAGGGGAGAAACTGCACACAATGTGAGACTCTCACACTCAGCAACTCCCTCTCCCAGAACTTGGTCAGTCTGCATGATGATGCTGATCTCAAGAGGTGTCAGCAGTACCAGGAGGGAAAATAGTGCAGATTGCTGCTAAGGCTTTCTGCAAGTGTATGCATGCAAGGAAAAAGGGCTTCTCAGAGACTTATGCTGTTGAATGCACTACTAGTTAGTAAAGTTGAAATGGGAACAGAGCAATGACATGTTTTTGTCATGACAGAAAGTTTTCTTTCTGTTCGCTGAACCAGTAGAGCTTTGTGGTCTGTCAGACCTTTCTTTGTCAGATTGGAATGTGTTTAGACTGTCTATGAAGGTTGTTTTGGCATGATGAAGATGATGTTTTAGTAAGATATACGTGAAATAGGCTATTCTGACAATAAGAATTTTTATAAGATATCTGTAAGGGCACTGTGACCCTAATGAAGTTGTTAAAGTGGAAGTGAAGTAAATATAAAAGAATTGATATTTAACCAATTGAATACAGTATTCCAAACATATTTGAGCAAGTTCAGCTTTTAAATTAGTACACCAATTAGGTTACATTGGTTATAAAATGGTGTATTTCAAGAATTATATGATGACAAGATGACAATTAATATCTATCAGTCATCTTGTTTCAGGCCAAGGCAGCTGTGACCTTGACAATAACTTTTCTTGGTAAAAGAACGTCTTTGATACCGGTGATTAAAAATTATTCATTTTGCTTCTTGATTTATGCTGAAGTGAAGGTATGACTCTTTCGCAAAAAATTTCAATGTGACTGACCAGAATTAAACTCAGTAGAATTAATTTTGTGTAACTTGGACCATGTCTCAAACTCGTTACATAGCCAGCAGGAAACAACAGGTCTTTTTATTTCCCAAAGAACATCTATGAACCGAGCCCCTCTCTCCTGCATAAACCTATGAGGACATAGTATGTCCCAAGGTCAGCTTTGTGAAAGGAGATGTTTCACAGTGTATAGAAACCAACATTTTCAAACACATTCTGCAATGGGAAAAAGCTGTGACAGGATGATATGATCGTGATAAACAGATGACTGCTACGTAGAAAGCGTTTAGAAGGCTTCCTTCATTACCGGTAAGCCAGGTGGACCCGGGGCACCTTCTTTTCCAGGTTTACCCTTCAAAGGAAAAACATAAAATAAAATTTAAAAAAGTTAAGTTCAAAAGAGGTGCTATTGCATTTACAGAGCATAACAACTAAATGCTGTGCATATAACTGTATTTTAGGTCTTTATAAATTTTGAAACGTCATTAAGGTTATTTTTAAAAACATTAATTATTTCTAATTGTAACTAATGTTCATAAAACTCTACAAAACAGGGAGTAGGATATTCCCTGGACATTTCTCCTCCTGTGGAGGACTAGTTGAGGCAGACACTTCACCAGCACAAAGTGCCAGGCAAGTGCAGAAGGCTTGGTGCAAAATCAGATCCTTTCAGACAGAAGACAAATGATAAAACAACACAGCATCTAGCAGCCCTTCTAATGGTGACCATGGAAAGATACTGAAGGAAAAAACTTTTCTCATATTAAATGGGGCTAAGAGATGACTTGAAGAGAAATTATTTGATGAACAAGAATAGGCAGTGCACTTCAAAGCTTTTGGAAGTAGGGCAGTAGATGGAAAAGTGAAAACAGGAGGAGGCAGCATGCCAGAGGTATCTGCTGTTTTTTATGGCGCATGGCACATTAGGCAGCCTTCCGCTGCAGTCCTGGTATCTACTGTGTCAACAATACACGTTAAGCAATTCATAACAACAACAACAAAAAGACAAAGGGAAGGGAGAGAGGGGGGAAATGGGGAAAGAAACAGAAGGAAATAAAACTTAATTCTGAACGCAGATACCTTGCTTGCCACCTTGAAGGCAGAAATGAGGAAAACCTGGTTTATTAAAATCCACAGTAGGAAAGTAGTGGTAAGATAAAAGGGGGGTGGAAGATTATGAGCTCAGAACAACAGGGGAGAAAGTACATTTTAGAAGTTTCTTTTGCACAGAATAAATCAATGAAACTTAAAATAATTTTGAAAAAGATGACTAGACCATGAATTACGATGTAAGCATCAGAAAAAACAGCAATAGTGAAAAGACAGCAGAACTTAACCAAAGATGATACTCCGGAAGAGAAGAGGAGTTGGAATGATGTCACCACAGGCTCAAAACTTGCTTGCACAAAATAATATTTTTTTTCTAGAATATAAAATCCACAGCCGTTTGCTATTTTGTGCTCACTGATGTAATTTCAATAGCAAAAGGAAACATTTTATTTTCATTTTAGACTAGCCAGTCAGTCAATGTCTTAACATAATTTGTATTTCCTCAGCATTCTTCAAGGTCAATAAGCAGAAAAGCAAGGGTGCTCTACTGTTTCCTACACAAAGGAGGAATGGAGAGGTCAGTTAAGAAGATTTCTAAAATTAATACATGACAGGACAGGGCTTTTGCAAACAGAAGACATAATATAGAAGAAACACAGAAGATGGAGGAAGAACAACACACATTGCATAGCAAGAACTTTTAGTACTTTACACCAGTAACTCAAATAGAAATTAAAATTTTCATAATGTATAGGAATAATACAAGTAACAATCAAGTTGCTTTATAACATCATCATTGTTATTGCACCACACAATTAAAGAAAGAGCGATCTACAGGTAGTACTGGTCTTGTCTTGCTACCTTTCCTTGTGGAAGAAAATTTATTGCAACCACCAGAAGTACGGGAAAAGTTTCAAACTACATATGTCAGGACTGAATGAAGTATTTAATTTGAAAATTATTTTCCTTGATGTTGCTTTGGAATCAAAATATTTTGTTCAGAAAACGTCACCAAACATTTTGATTTATTTGGCTACTTTAGGGTTTTCCCCTGATGATAAACCATTATGAATTCATACAGTTTTAGTTACTAAGTACCTTCATCTTTCATTGATTATCTTTTATCTGAAAGTTTGAAAGCCTTTAGAATGCAAAGAGGTAACTTTCTATTTAATGCTCTTCAAAATGTAGATATACTCGACTAAATTACATTTTAATTGTGTATGCTTTTTAAAATAAACATATGAATTTTTCTCATATTATCCTATTAACAGAGTAACACTCTTATGACAACTTTCTTCATGTCTCCACATACCTGCTGGTTGAGCATACTAATTTAAGTCTGCTGCTGTAAGTAAACCCAATGTTTTTAATTCTCTTCTACATACACACTGGCACTATAAAGCCAGTACATGTTCAGAAGTTTGTTTTTTTTTTTAAACTAAGTTTCAACAGTAGAACCTTTATAGCAAAACAAATAGAAGTGCATCCACCATCAACTGACCTTTATGTACTCACGGTATGTGAGCCTATAAGAACAGTCATTTCAGTTTTAGCTCTCTAGTCTGATTTACTGGATGAAAAAGCTTTTGAATCGAAGAAAACTTGCTCTGAGTGGCATTGAAACAAAAACTGGGGAGCAACATTAGTGCAAAACAGCTTTTCAGAAAAGACTAACATATGTGTATTCAATTGTTTGCACATACCTGTGCTCCGGGTTCTCCTCGGTCACCCTTTTCACTCTGAGAATCACCAACCGGTCCCTGTAACAAAACCATCCTCAAGACCCATGTATTTTGAGACTCACAGTCGCTAAATTAAATGTATCTTTTCTGATTTTGTTATCTTTAAAAAAAAGTATAAAAACAAAGTACATTTAGAATGCTATTAATAGGTATCCCATCCCATTCTATTCATTAATTCTATTTTATTCATTGAAGGTTGGAATAAGTAGTGTAAATACAGGACTCTAAAGCATAGCATTTAGTAGGTGATGCTGCCTGAACATCTGAATGTAAGGGATTTGTACATACATAATAGACTTCTGGTCACTTACTGTAAACCCCATTGGTCCTGGAAGTCCTCTCGATCCTTTTTCTCCTTTCTCTCCTTTCAAGTCCTATTACATAGAAAATAAAAATTTAATACGTTCTCTTGGATTTTTCAGCGCTTACCATAACACTCATGTTTTACAAACAGGAAATCCTTACGTTACCAGCAAGCTTCTTTAAGCAGAGATGGTTCTACTTAAACGACTAAGAAACAGAAACTTCGTATCAGTGCTTCTGCCTAAGTCTATGAAGTTCGGAAAAGAAACTGGCTCTCCACATATTTCTGAACATAGGAGTTCAAAACTACGTACCTGTGATTGCATGCAAGGGGACTGGAGTAAATATCCCCAGAAATGGCAACAAATTGCAAGTAAAAACCAAATAAACTTTAGTTGCTTCACTGGAGCTACAGCTACCTGCAATACATAAAAGCAGTGGCTACCCACACAAGCCTTGCCTCTGTGGGCTCAAGATTAGATTATCCTACTGTGTAGTACTATTGTGTATTGGGCCACATCCTAAGGCTGTTATAAAGCCAAAGTTTACAGACTAATTACTACCTGGTTAGACTCCTGCCCCAAACTATTTATGTAAGGAGTTTTGAGGGGTTTTTAAAACTTAATGCTCAATGTCTCTCAAAAATTGCCATTGCCCAATGATAAACCACCACAGCTGTGACTGGGAAGTGCTCCAGGTGGTCCATGTTTGATTTAAACAAGGAAGAGCTGCTGTGCCTAAAAGATGAACTTCGCTTCTGCAGTCTTTCTCTTCCCCCCTTGATACAGTCTTGACACAAAATTCACTTTTTTATTTTAGCATGTAATGGAGAGGGAGTTTTGATAATTCCATTGATTAGATGCAAATTAAATGAAGACAACCGAGTCAAGAACAGGTTGAAGACTTGTTCTGTTAAATACATAAACACCTAAAGCTGTGTATCAACTACTGCTGTTTAAGTTCTATATAAGGACAAAATGCAAGAATTTTAATTCACAAAGCAACACTTAAAATGAAAGCTGAATCAGAGTATTTCCATTCTCCAATACTCACTGTTGTTCCAACACTTTCCATGATTACTCTTGTTCCAATAAAAACAACGAGAACGTGCATGAACTTGTAAGCTTTTATGAAACTCTGGTAACTGAGAGTCCTGATATTTTCAGCGACAAGGCCCACAGGTCAACACAGCTGTGTCTCTCACAGCCATTCAGAAAATCCATGTTGATTTGGTGAAGCTAAAGTTGATTTACTTTTCATGTACTCAGAGACCCACAGCAGGTGGGTTACTAACAAGCATTTAGCATTCCACTGGCATCGTGCAGATGTGCATGTGAATACACGGGCCTCAGCTGAGCTGGCTGTACAGACACACTCTAAGAAGAGCTTAGTATCAAACTAAACAAGTTTGAAAAATGTTGGGATGGGTAAAAGGAAATGTTATTGGAACAATGAAGATGAAAATGTCCTCTCAAAGTAAAACCTAGTAAGATGGCTTATGCAAACGTGATGTTTAACAATTTTATTACCGTCATGTTGTCTGGTCCGCTTAATGTCACAATAACAGTTCCTGGTGGGCCAGGCGGTCCAGTTAATCCAGTGTCACCCTTGAAAGAAAAAAGGAAAAATAGAGCAATTACAAGCAGTGTATTTTTTATTGCTTCAAATTATTATTGCTATACTTCTGACAACATTGTGAAAATTTTTCTGTCGTTCCACTTAGCCATTAATACAGTTATCGTTTCTCTTTGCTTGCTCCAATAAAAAAAGGTATATGGAAGACTTAAGACTACTATGACAACCTTCTCCTAGCTGAGAAATACAAAAATGCATATGCTGATTTATACTCAAGTATCTAGAAATAGCTTAATTTTTTAATACTATTTCTTTAAAAGTTATACAACTATTTTAACTCTAAATTAAATAAAAATACCTCCTTGATTACCATTTTTCTCTCAATTTTATTAAGTCCATCAATAAAATACATTAACTGACCCTGGTGACATCCTCAAAACTGCAGTCTCTGTATTACAGGGAGGTGATTGTAACATAGTGCTGACAGATAAAATTAGCTTTCATGTGTCCTTAACTGAAACATTAATATTGCAGTATGCTTTTCCATTAAAGATCTTTCAGAAGAGGGTAAGTCCTAAATGTGATCTTTCCTGTGGAGCTCAACAAAACAACATTCATCATTTCCAGTGATTTTAAGCCAATAGAATGGCTTTGCATGCACTTGCAGCGTAACATCAAAGAATACATCACTCTTTTACAAGGAAGCAAGATGCTCCATGGTCACCTGAGCTAATGCTAATGAATAATCGATTCTATTTACAGAAATTTTCCCAGAAAACTCCTCACATTCCCAGTAGTAATCACGAAGTTAAAACCAATCCCACTGACAGATAGTGCTGTTTCAGTTCACAGCTGAATCTGTGCAGGTCAGCTAGCATAACTGCAAGATGCCCCAGGTTCTTGAAAGGAACCTGTAAGAACATTGAGACTGACTACACTGGTCCTCCAACTGCAGGCTGAAGTCCCGAGAGACAGCAGATCTATTCGTAGTCATTTCTAGCTTAATGTCAATAATTTCGGATACAAAGTAAGAACGTGGACAACAAGTCATCCAATTTTTAGTCAAAATCTGGGAGGTTTTCTGGCATCATAAAGGCTAACATTGAAAAGATGTTGGCCATAAGAAGTTGTGAGCCTACAGATGCTATATATTTACCAATGTTTACATGCTTAGATAAGCATTTAGGAATACTGTGCAAATGATATATAAATGAATTTAATGCTATGTGTTAGTAAATATTAACTACTGGCTCCTCTTAGGTTTCCCCCCTCCTATCAGGAAGTTTATGTCATTGGCTTTTAACATGAAAACAGTTTGTCCTTGGATATTAATTGCCATGTTTTCATTTTCCAATAAAAGCTTCTACTATATACTGACTTCCATATATACTGAAAATTTTTATTTCACAGTACTTACTTCCCCAAACATTTCACCATAGTATATCCGACAAAGCAGAAAACAGAAACAAAACTTTTAAAATGTTTTTTAAGCATTTTATATAGTTACCTTTCTTCCTTTGGTTCCTATTACTTTCAGTCCCATAAGACCCTGTAAAAAAATACCCAAATTTTGTTTTTTTTTAATTTTAAAAACACCTATAAAATGAGTTAACTGATGTTACACATAATAGGAAGTTTTCATTTTTATTACCAATCTGAGACTACCTTAGGTCCAGGAGGCCCTGCTTTCCCTGGCATGCCCTATAAAAAAGGAAAAAAAATTTCCATAGTTTAAAAATTACAATCTTCAGCACCAATATGTCCTGCAGTACCCAATTTTCCCATGAGTTATATCACTATTTTTATTCTTCTTCCACCTTTACAACTGCAATCTGTTGTGAATCGGTGACAGAATGTCTATACAGTCTAGTTGCAAATATATACATCTCTCTTACAGTTATGCACATTAGTATTTAAAGTGAAATTATGGGTAATTATTTGAAAATTAAAATTTATGCCTACATGGACAAGGATGCTTCTGAAAACATGGAAATTATGCATAAAATAATCAAAATAAACTGCAAAAAAAATAAATCAGATATGTGCAGAAGGATATGGATTTCGCATACACGTCTCTAGAGCTCAAAAGTCCGGGAGAGTCAGGTACTTCTATTTGTGTAATTTCACAGGTCTCTGGGAAAATCAAAGGTTAAAGTAACAGCTGAGACATAAATTCATACTCACTGAAGCTCCTGGAGGGCCGTGTGGTCCAAGTTCCCCAGGATATCCTTGAGCACCCTGGGCACCCTGCATATTAAAAAAGAAACAGGAATAAATCTCCTGGCAAGATCATGAGCAAACCAGAATGCTAAGTTCAATGAACTGAATAACAAACAGAGGAGCAGCACTGTCTCTGGATTTCTTTTTCATGTGTCAGGATAACACAGAAGTATAATTCCTCCTCACTGCTTCATTGACTGGCATATGTTTTGAAACATGAGAAAACATATCTGTTCTAAAACTAAACCACTCAAGTGAGGATGTATGTCCTGTTTAACTGTGGACATTCTAATAATCCATTTAGTCCTATTGCTAGCCCTAATAAGCCTTTAATCTTTTGAATATTGTATGCAATAAAATCTATACTTTAAAGATTCATTTTCAAAGAAATGGAAAATAAAAAATTTTTATTTTCCTTTTAATGTCCTCCATTTATTTTAACAACCAAAAGAAATGTCTGCTCTGCCTTCTCCTATTAATCTCCGTTTTAAAAATATGGATCATACTGTCCTTTGTCAGTACTCTAGAAGTTGAGCTGGTCTAATCCGTCCAATCTTACTTCATGGGGAATTTTTGCAGTTGGAGTAGATGGTCGTTGTAGGTCCCTTCCAACTGAACTGTTCTGTTCTAGTCTGTCCTATATGTAGGGATAAACACCTAAATCTATGAGCAGTTTTTCTCTATTTCTAAAGTATTGTTTTTTGCAACGTGACTTCTCCATCTCACTTTACGAACACATAGTGGACACTGTTGGTTCTAATGGCAAAATTAATTACTGTTGTCTTGGCATAGTCTGTTTTGTACAGTCAGAAGAAAGAATTTGGATATATTGTATTAGATTATATAAAGTTAATAATTTTTTTAATCACACAACATTATTTTCTGGTTTAAAAATTAGTGAGGTAATTGTAAAAAAAAGTATCTCTATAAAATATATAATGCATTAAAATTATATATAGCATTAGAAAACTAGTTATCTACACATTCATATTATATATAATGTTTTTATTTATATATATATAAACATATATATATATATCGCAGTCTGAATTAATTCTGAATTAC
>NW_010549058.1:0-4320 GCF_000687285.1 Phaethon lepturus | reverse complement strand
TGGCAATCCAGGATCACCTTTTGCACCATACTCTTGGTTATATCCCTCTGCAGGGCACCCCTGAACAGTTAGATAAAAAGGAATGTAAAAAGTTATGCTGTAGAACTCTGTAGTGGAACAGATCTTCTAATACAGTTTGTAGAGAAATAAGAAAAATCAGCGTTGCATAATGATGGCAACTGTCCACTATAGATCTACCTTTAAAAAAGATTTTATTAAATAGAATATACCTTTTTCAGGCATTCCAGTTCCCTGTTAGGAGCAGTCTTCATTTCTGACATACTTATGTTACTCACCCACAGTCCTTACCTTCAATTTAGTTTTGGTACTTTTTATCCCTTTAAAATACTCTCTAGTGCATCTGCAGATTTCCATACAAATTCCTAAGCTGTTTGGGGCATGGGCTTAGCTCTTTGTGTGCTTGAAAGGGTTAAATTCACTACATGCAATAACAGTATTTAAAGGGGGAAAAAAAAATGAAGTACTGTTTTGTAACCTGAGGTGAATGCAACTAGTACAGACAAAGCACCAAAGTTTGGGGTTGCTTCTTCTGGAAAGTAAACCTTCTGTTTTCCATGAATGAAGACATTAAGAACTCTTTTCCAGCAGCAAGCATACACACAAACTGTTGATCACCAATAAATATTTCATGTAATATGGTGTAAATAACTGACCTTCTCTCCTTTGATGCCAGCAACACCCTAGGGAGAAGAACAATATAATTATTGAAACGGAAAAATAAAAGAGACAATGGTGAAGGACATATTCTAAATATTCTCTAAGTTCAGTGCTCTTGAAATGATTGATTTTCATGGACACGGTGTATAGCTAGGTACATATTTACTATGCCAGACTTCAATTTAAGGAGAAGAGGCATATTGTTAAAAAATAGTCCAGTCACACAAACTCTACAACTGAAGGCAAAACAGTTTTGAATCCTGACCTTAATAAACAAATAAATAAAAGCAGGAGAGATGGTAAAGTGAAGTTTAGAAGTTATTAGATTTGAAGCCACTGGAACTTGACAGACAGCATTCTATTTCCATTTGTTTAGAAATTTCTTTTAAAAACACATTTCTACAAAGAAAAAACAAATCCTAGGGATAAAACAATGCAGCCAGAAAGAGAAGTTCTGCATTTAATTCCTCGTTCTTATTGACTTAATTAGGCTATATCCTCAAACATATTTAGGCATGAAAACTGCAATCTATTAAATATATATTGGACACCTTTAGAGATGCGAGTGGTAAATTTTCATGTCTATCCCTTGAGACACTAAAGAGCTAACACCAGTCAATGAATGTGCAAATATGCATGCACTCATTAACTAAGAAGTTGAGGCCCAACATGCAGCTGATAAAGCATTACTTTTAACTGTGGTTTCTTTACCACACAGTCTTCATATTAATAAAATGGGGATACCTATATATTTCAACTCATGTCAACACCAGCCAACGTGAGGCTTTACACGCCTTCAGTGAATGGCTTTATGGTGTGGTAGAAATACACACAATCATGAATTTCACAGACACCTACAGGAACGCCTGGAGCACCTCTTCTACCTGGAGGACCTGGAAAACCTCGATCACCCTGAAAGTAGTAAGAGTGATTGTTAATGCATATTATCGTTTATTATTTGGTCTGATTTAAGCAAATGTGATTACAAAAGAAGTTTTTTTATGTTACCATACTAAAATTGTGAGTTGCTTTACCACCGTATTTGTTAGAAGGGGCAGAGCTTCACAGAATGGGTCTTGACTTCTACACTAGACACTGGGCTTTATTAGCTATGTCAGTCAGTTCACCTTTTCACTAGAACGTATGATCTTCTGTAGCAGGCATTCTTCTGACCCCTCTTTTAGAATGCTGGAAGCATTTGCTCATAGAGCAAAGAAAAAACTAGTAAACCTGTAACTTAAAATTAAGCCTTTTCTTTTAATTGCTTTCAGGACTTATGAATTGTCATCTGCAACCTAGACACTGGTGAAATAAAATTAATTAACTATCTCTCTCTTCTAAAGACCCATTTCAACAGAAGGACAAGTTGGACAAAACTGATTAGGTCTTCTGGATTTAATGAAAAAAGTTTCACCTGTCAAAATACCAAACATTATTCTTAACTTTTTAGTAAAGGCCATTAACATGTACTATTTAATTATCTATCTTACAGAAAAAGGCACCACTTTTCCTTCCTCTGGCCTCATGATTCAATTTTTTCCCAGTTGATAGTGTCACAAACCAAAACAAATCAAAGTTGTTGTATATTGGGGGGGAAATTCAGAGTGCTTTTTGGCCATTCCTAAGCATAGCCAAACACAATCTCTGTTTGTACCTTTGTGCCGTTGCATCCTGGAACACCCGAGCGCCCAGGGGGACCAACAGTTCCCGGTTCACCCTAAAAAGAAGTGCAAAATTGACACAAGCTTTGTTTTTGCACATTCATATTACCCTACAGCAACACTGAAAGAGTTTATGTTGGAGCTGTGTTTCGCAAGACTTGACAGATTACAATGTGTTCTTAAATCTTAAATTACAATGAGTAAGAATTGCTGATGCTAAGATTTTTATCTCTAGGCTAATTGACAGAGACAATGCTAATGTTGAGCCTAGAGTGAGCACATTGGGCTGAGGATAATTGTGTACTGTGATAAGAGAGAAATGGTTAAATTAGTTTAATTTTTACTTACTGGAAGGCCTGGTGGACCTGAAAATCCAGGTATTCCTGGGACTCCCTAATGATACAAAAACAGAGGAATAATATTACAAATATTAAGCAAAAGCTCATGATGCCATTTTTCTTTTGATCACATTCAAAAGAAGAATGAATGCAATTATGATCCTATCAAATGATCATTATTTCCTTAACCTTCTGACTATCAACCAAGTATAATGGCAGCTTATGCACTGTTAACATAGACTGGTTTTGCCCACAGGAAAAAAACTCAAAACAACTGTTCATGGAATTCTAGTCTGACTTTTTCATAGCACACCTCAATACTAAATACATACAGTGTGAACCTTGTACATAAAGTGTAGCAAAAAAGGCAAAAGTTCTAAGAAATAGATAATGCATGTGCACACTCCATGTCATAAATTTTAAAAATACTTTAAAATCATATATAATGCTTTGGTTTTATTTTTCACAAATTATTGAACCAAGCTGGCATTTAACATGACATTTAATACATACAAGTTTGTTTAAAATATAAATACTTACTCGTATACCTTTGGGTCCAACTAAGCCTGTGAGCCCTGGAGAACCCTAGATCACAAATGGAAAACAACATACTTCAATATAATTGAGAAAAAGCACATATATGTCAACAGGACATGCGATATTTTCAAAACCAATACCAACATGTGCACACGAAACTATATAAATAAATAAATAAATGATTTGCCTATTACAGACACTAAAGCAAACAAGCATTTAATACAACTTGCATAAATTGTGGCATCTTGCCATCCCTTTCAGTGTTTACAGGGGATATATCTCATCATAGGTCAAAAAATAACACTCAGGGTATGTTGAAAAAGCAATTGCTATGGATCTCTTCAAACTGCGAGACCTAGAAGTGCTTCCCTTTGAGGAAATAGCTGGAAGGCTCCCAGATATGGGTGAAGTCCATGTAATAATCAGGTATATGCATGTACCAGCCACTCTCACCTGCACTGTTGTGCATGGACAGGAAAGCCCAAGAGCAGGCTCAAAGGAGGCTAAGCAGGATGGGAGAGCGAGGCTGAAAGAAGACAGCAAAGCATGCTTTGGCACAGTCTAGACAGAACCTGCTGGAATTGTTTCAAACTGGTCATAAGAAGCTTTTATCGATCCCAGAAAGGAAATGAGGAATGTACAGAACTGCATAGCTGCTAAAATCCTGGGTGACGTTTCGTTTAAGATAATGTACAGGCGTTGAATAGGAAAAGCTAACTGGAATACACTACAGTAGATGGCATTCAGGCTAACAGAGATGTTCTTGCTGGATAAATTATCCTTACTTTTTATCATTCTTGCATAAGTTATTATCTCTTATTAAAAGGGAAATGCTCTACTAAACACTTTTCAATGAGTTCAAATAAATGGCTCATTACCATGTATGAGATGCACCATGAGTATCAGTTCCACAAAGTATTGTAAAAATGAGATAGGACAGAATAATGCAACAATACCCAAACAAATTGAAACTATAAAAAGTGTGGATAAATGCTGGCGCCACGTTCATGCAGGACCTAAACATAACAAGCGGTGTTCCCCAGGGCTCAGTTTTGGGGTCGGTCTTGTTCAGTAACTTTACTGATGATCTGGATGAGGGGATCGAG
>NW_010549057.1:7212-7499 GCF_000687285.1 Phaethon lepturus | reverse complement strand
CGGCACGGCCCCTCTCCGGCACTGCTGGGCGGCCGCGCAGCCCGGACCCAGGGGACAAGCCGCGCTTCCCCATAGCGAACAGCACGAGCCCCCACAAACGGGGAGCCGAGTCCTTCATCGCTTGGTCCCTCGGGCCACGAGCCCGCCCAGAGCAGAGGCCACCCCGCAGCCAGCGCGGGGCAGGATCGGAGCCCGTGGCCCCGTCGCAACCTTTTCTCTTTGGAAAGCGGAGGGAACACTGCGGGTTTTTCTCGCGCGTGCCCGAGAGCACACGGACATCAGCGGGG
>NW_010549057.1:6915-7136 GCF_000687285.1 Phaethon lepturus | reverse complement strand
CCTCCCAGGGAGCACAAGGCGGGCAAAAAACCCCAAACACACGCAAAACCCCAAACGCACACACACACACAAAGTTCCCAGCCTGAGCACGAGGGGCTGCCTTGACTTTCTTTGCCCCATTTTCAAAGAAAAAGCTATTCCTTCCCGTCGGAGGCAGCTACTGGAGGGCAGGGAGGTATCACCCCGGGACACAGAGCGGCGGGTGCGGCCTGGGGGAACAT
>NW_010549057.1:5974-6273 GCF_000687285.1 Phaethon lepturus | reverse complement strand
AGGACCAGGCTGATAAGTCTGGCACGCCGGGCTGGGTCCGAGCCCTCCGCGTGCTGCAAAAACAAACGCTGGGGCTTGGGAGCAGCCGGGCCGGGAGGGACCCCCCCAGAGAGCCCGGCCGCCAGACCAGGAGCACCCGCAACACGTGGATCAGCACAGCCCCCGAGCAGGGCACTGCGCTGGGATCCTCGCAAGGATAATCACACTGATGGCCCGAGGAGCCAGCACGTCAAACACGCTTGTTTTTCTTTGCTCGCGAACGATTCCAGCGCCTCGGTTTTTTTACCTCACCTCGACTG
>NW_010549057.1:4552-5701 GCF_000687285.1 Phaethon lepturus | reverse complement strand
CTCGCGAAAGATTCCAGCGATTCGGTTTGTTAACCTCACCGTGACTCAGCTTCGAAACAAATATTTAACGTACACCCTTTGCCGGGCAGGGGAAGGCGCGGAGCGAGGTGCCCTGCCCAGGCAAAGCGGCTGGACAGACATCTTGGTGAGCAGAAGGACATCTGCTCCAGCGCGCCGCCTCCTCAGCTCCCGGCGCTGCTTCCCCAGGCATCCCTTCGCTGCTTCCCAAGGCATCCCTTCGCTGCTTCCCAAGGCATCCCTTCGCTTTCTGCTTCCCTCGCCTCCCAGGTGGCCGCGCTCCTTAACCCCTCCGCTGCCGAACGCGGAGCCCGGCCCCGCTGTGGGAATGCCCCGGAGCTGCCGGCAGCTTCAACACCGTTCGAGCAAGGGGAAGATTTACGGGGTTAGCTCTCAGAGACGCGGCACGGAAAACCAGGGTCCCACCGGCAAGGACTCGCCGACGCCAAAGCAGCAATTTCAGACCACAGACGTACAACGGCAGGAACCCGACGGCTTTTTCCTCGCTAAGGTCCACACCGGCTGCCCCAGCCCGTGCTCACATGGACCCCACCATGTGAAAGCATCTCTCCAAACGCCTCCACGTGCATATCTGAAACGGGTGGCACAGCCCAAAGGATGAGTAATTGCTACCGAATCGGGATTTTCAGCGCTGACTAACTTGGGATGTCTCCTTAGTGATATTCCTCCTAATCCAGATGGCAGTAAACCAGCACTTGGCTGCGGGAACTCCACCAGGTCTCTCCAGGCGAAAGCCGCGAGCGCGGCACAGTAGAGCAAATCCCCAAATGCCAGAGAGAATTTGAGCCCCTTCCCATGCGCGTTCAGATCCTCAGCACCTTATTGCTCACTTAAAAAGCTACAGAAAGCAGTGACTGCACGGGACGGGAATTATTTGCACTTAATTTGTTTTACAGCATTCTCTCTTCCAATAGATTTTCTGCTTCAAAGATAGGAACCACCCCGAGAAGGTTTTTCTGAAGTCTGTGATTTACATCTGAGTGACCATAATATACTTTAATAAGCCAAAAAAGTTTAAGACAATAGCTTAGGTCATCAAGCAGCGATAGTCTTTTGCCTTCCCTACTTACAAAAACACACAATTCACCCCCGAAACTTTTTGCCTGCCGC
>NW_010549057.1:4131-4521 GCF_000687285.1 Phaethon lepturus | reverse complement strand
CGGGTCAAAGCCGAACTCAGGAGGGAGAAGGCTGTTTCGAAGCCTGCAGATCGCGGCCACACGTAACCGAGCGGGCTCCCATCTCCCACCCACCCCTCAAGTGCAAAATACAGCGGTTTCTGCGCCTAACACCCCGTCTGCGAGCGCCTGAGCAACAAATACCTCGTTATCTGGAACGGATCCATCTGGTAGAGCTGGAGGCCCTTCTGCGACGAGAGCGGTGCCGGGAGGTCCCTCTGTGCTCGCGGGCTCCTCTCCCTCGCTGGGTGCCGGGGAAGGGGCACCCCCGCGGCTGAGGGGACGGAGGGTGTCCCCCGGTGTGGCCCCGGGGAGGGGTTGTGCGGTGGGTGCTGCGGCAGAGGGTGCGCCTGGCAGCTCCTGCAGCTCTGG
>NW_010549057.1:2659-4078 GCF_000687285.1 Phaethon lepturus | reverse complement strand
GTGCCTGGTGGCGTGGAAGCACTGTCCCAAGCTGCCACCTGCGCTGCGGGCACTCTCACAACGGGGTCATCCTCCAAAGCCAGCGCTTCGGTGAATAGGTGCTCCGGGATGGGCGGCACAACTGTGTCGGCAAAGTCATCTGTATCCCCCCCGGCCACTGCCAGCGGCGCAGGGCCACCACCGAGATCCCTACCACCAGTGATGCAGGGCCACCACCGAGATCCCCAACACCAGTGATGAGTGGGTCGGATGCTTCTGGTGGCACAGTGGCAACAGGCACATCAGCAAATGGTGGTGGGGCATCCAGAAGCTCTTCCACCGCTAAGGGCACGGTGGTGGTGGCATCTGGAGGTGGTTGCTCAACAGGCAGCTCGGTGGCTGGTGGTGTCTCCTGAGCCTGGGGCTCTGAGACAGCCACATGCTCCAGTGCTGATGGGTCAGCTGGAGCAGAAAGCCCCCCAACATCCCATGGGATGGCATGCTCTCCTGCAACAGGCAGCGTGCTGGGAGGCTCTTCTGGGGCGGCCGGGCCGGCAGCACGTGGGACCCCCTCGGCCAGCACCACGGTACCGCACTGTGCCACCAGCCGGTCCTCCCAGCTGCAGCCAAACAGCAAGTCCAGGTCTCCAGGCTGCAGGAAGGCCGCCGGTGCCTCCCCGTGTGCGACAGCCACCTCTGCAGGGGACCTGTCGGTGTGGGCAGCCCCCTCCAGAGCCAGGTCCTGGCCCAGGGGAACCATCTCCCACAGGAGGTCCTCGGCAGGCACCGGGGACGTTGTCAGAGCCTCAGAGCCCAGCTCTGATGCAGAGCCGGCACGAAAAGGCAGCAGAGAACCATGGTGAGCATCCCCATATTCTGCTGGATGAGTCTGGCCCTCAGCTCTGTCACTCTCTGACCCCAAATCTGTGCCTTCATCCTCAGAAACCAGCTCTGGGACATCCCAGTTGGTGAGCTCTGTCCTTCCAGGCAGAAGGTGATGGGTCCCGGATGGATCTGTTCCCTCGACACTGTCCTCGTGCTGCGGGGCGGACTGTGGCTCCTCTGCCACCATGTCAGGCGCTGGGGACTGGCAGGGGGACGCTTGGCCGGGACAGGTCTCCTCGGAGAACTGCGGTACTTCACCATCGGGGACCAGCAATTCTTGGTTATCTTCACCCCACCCCACCAGAGCACCGGGGTAACCAGGTCCCTCCAAGCCAGAGGCTGCCAAGCCAGAGGCTGGACGTGTGACCATCTCAGGAGATGGCATCCCACCAGCCACCAGCACTGCCACTGCGCAACCGGCCACAAGCTCCAGGTCCACCAGTGGCTCAGGTGCATCCTCCTCCACCAGTGCCGGAGAGCGCTGCCGGAGGGAGCCCGGCTCCGCCGCAGCCACAGGGCTGGGGGGGGCCCCGCCGTCCGGGTCTGGTGGGGGGG